>NC_046164.1:9682388-9724888 GCF_011064425.1 Rattus rattus | reverse complement strand
CTGCTTCCCTAGAGCTGAGTTGGGGCTGCAGTTGTATATGCCACACTTGGCTTTTTACATGAGTTCTGGGGATCTGAAGGTGGGTACTTGTGCTTCCACAGTGAACACCCCTACTCTCAGAATCACCTGCCCAGTGACTGGATTGTCTAACGGTCATTATAATTATCTGTAAAGGGTCATTGGAATTATCTGTAAAGGGTCAACCGGTGGCTTGTAACTTTAGGACTTATTCGTGTATGTAGTATGACCTCGAATCCTTTGAAAATACTAACCACGAGGTCCTGAGGAAGGCAGCTATTCACTTTGCGGAACCGTGCCTGAGGACAGAGGGGACATCTAACATTCTCCATGCAGTCCGAGTGCCCCACTACTCAAGCCCTGACTGCCGCACCTTCTGCCGAATCTTGGGTCTTCTGTGAAGTCCTTGCTTCTTGTCTTAGGAGATTGTCACCTATAGATCGTTCAGTAGAAAGTCTTCTTCTCTTAGAAGCTTGACTGTAAAGGGGTGTGAACCGTTGACCCGAGAGGATGTGTTGCCCAGTAATAGCATCACTCCCTCCTGGAGTCTGCCCTCTTCAGAAACTATTTCCCTGACATGTGGTATAGCTCTGTTGTCTCAGTAACCTGACATCCTAACCAATTTCACAAACTTAGTAGCTTATATCTTTTGGCTCTGCCTGACAATCGCCAAGTCATCTTAAAACAAAGGGAAAGGGACCAACAGCCCAGCAAACCAGTGTGTTCTCTTACTCCAGTTTATGCATCGGAGCACGGCATCGCACCACGGACGTAACTCCTTTAAAACACTAGTGTTATACAGACCACTTGAAACGTGTTTTCTAGGAGGCTACTTGGTTTGCAATGTTAAATTAATTTACATTTCCAGTACCGACTAGATTGTCTACCATGGCATGTTTGTTGGGATCGTGCAGCACTGTGCTCATGGTGACCAATGTCGTTACAATGAAAACGGGCAGGGATTTGTCTAATAGTGTTTGGGGAAGTTTTTTTTATTTTATCTCCATATTATCAGTTCTTTTGAAACGGAAATGTAATTTCCTAAATTGTAGCCTAAGGTGATAATCTCCTAAATATAGTCTCCTCTCTCGGTGAAAGGAATGGAGTCCTTGTTTTGGTTATTGTCTTGAATTATTTATAGATTTAGAGCCACCCACTGGGCATTGATTCATCTGCCAGGTGCACTGGGCCTCAATGGGTTGGGAATGAAATGTGGGGTCCCAAGCAGGGGACGGCACGGAAGCCACACTCACACTGTATTTGCTCACAGATGTTCACATAATAGAAGCTGAAATTTAAGAAGCCATTTCTCTCTTGACCGGAGACAAAGAGAGTTATGTGGGTGTTGGGAAAGCCGGGGCAAAGAGACTCAGAGAAGATTTGGGAGTAGCGTGCCCGCCAGCTCTGACAGGAGAAGCAGCTCATTGACAAGGGCATTGATTTTCCATTCCAGAAACAGTCTGGGGTGTCTGACTTTTTGACGAATCATCAGCAAGAGACTTGTCCATGAAGAATGCACTAGGCCTTGATCCTAGATGATGGCCTGAAGCCCCGAGCATCGATTTTGCGCCTCTGCCAGTACCCGGAAGAGTAAGAAAATCATTACGCAGTGTCAGGGTCAGTCATGGCAACCCAAGGCGCTCACTGATGCTGCAGACATCTGTGCTGCACACTCTCTCTCTGCATGTGGCAGAACAGGGCTGCTCTGTGCTCGCCAGAGTGACTGTTGCCTTTGGTACTTACTGGGTCCTCTAGTCTCATGTAAGAAACGTGGCGGAGTGAATCAAAGAGGGAGGCTCTGTGACTCGATGGGGTTGATTTCCACACAGGCATCTCAGAAGTGGTTACTTCTGACTGTGCATAGTGCTCATATGAATGTGGGCCATGACCAGTGACAGGGGACATCAGAATTCTAATTTGAACATGCTCTCAACAGCTTGACCAACCTATGCTTGTCCATATAACGTATTTCTCCTGAAAGTATCCTATCGCTTCTTAGCGTTTTGGCTAAGATCAAGTTGAAGACTTACAGTGACTTGTGTTTGAAGTGACCATTACTCGGGTCTTCCCTCTCGTTTGCCCCTACTGTATTCTGTGGAAACTGCAGACCACAAGGGACCATGCCAGATCTTTCAGATCATAAACGGTATCGTTTTAGGATCTGCAAGTCTCTTACTTTTACCCATATGGAACTTAAAAATGAACATATTTGTTATTCAAATCCCACTATTTCTCTAAAAGTGCAAGTCTATTAATAGTAATAGTAACACTCATTGTTGTACCACAGGGATAACTACTGCAGCAAACAATCCCCCCATTCCACAAATTCAACGCAGTGGAAATTTATTTCTTACTCAGCTGTGTGTGAAATGAACTCCTTCCTTCAGCCAGTTGGAGGCCTGGATACCTTCAACCTCACGAATTTCTCTCTTCAGATCCTTATTGCGATGTCCACCCTGCTGGCAACTAGTTAGGAGAGGTGGCCTCATGCGTCAAAGGCCAGGAGAAAGGCCCACTAATGCACTTGTTTTTGTCATCTAGAATTGGGCTACAGAACCACACCTTAATGTGAGAGAAGCAAACGGGTTTAGACGTTATGCCCAGGAGGAAGACAAAGAGCATAGATACTGGGAGCTAATTCGTATTTGCTGTATAAAAATGTACTAGAAAGAAGACAAAACAGAGCATAAATTCCACAAGCTCAAGCTCCATTGCCAGACCAGATCACAGGACAGTGTTCGTTGAATGACTGACTGCATGCACGCCCCTGTGTGTCCTCATGGGTATGTCCTCAACTTCTTCATCCAGAGCCTACTCAGCAACATGTGACACTGAAGCAGAACTCTTAAGAAGATGTATGATGGCCTCTTAATCATATCACACATGTCCGTTTTCAGGGAAACCATTCCCCTTAGGAAACGGCTGTGTTATTTCTGGCATGAGCTAAGGAGTGGGTCATAAGGCTGGACCATGCTGCTGTGTAAGCAGTAGTTGATGACCTGTCAATTCACTCCTGATTTTCTTCTCTGTTTCTTCTGGGGGTTTCTGAGCTCTCTACAGATTCACTCATTCTAATGAGGAAACTGGCATTCACTCTCAAGAATGAGATGCCAGAACTCTGTCTCTGTCTTTGACTAAAGATAACAATCGGAGCTTCTGGGTTGCTGAAGGCTAGACCATCAGCTGACCATTCAGCTGGCAAAAGCTATGCATCCTTTTTGCTCACTGGGCTCTTTTTCCATTGGCCCCTTGATCCAGAGGACATGCTAGATACAGACTATACCTCTGACATCTAGCCCTTTGTCCTAACTTACTGGGGCCTCCATAAATTTCCTCTTCGGTGCATCTCAAAATGTGACCTCAGGGCCAGGTGTTTCAGTAAAGCATGGGACTTGGTAAATAGGCAAATTATTGGGTCTACCTCAGACACACTGAATCAAAAACTCTGGGGACAGAGCTTAATACATGTGGCCTCCAGAGCTGTAAGAGTATAACTGTTTCCCTCTTTCTGTGTGTTCATGTACAGATGCATTTGCACATATGGAGGTGCATGCGTGTGCTTGCGTGTATGCGTGCTCTTCTCCTTATGATCTACTACTGAAACCCCAGCTCACCAAATGGGCTAGGGTAGCTCGCCATTTTGCCCCAGGACTTCTTGTCTCTGCCTTCTGAGTGCTAGAATTACAAGTAGGCTGCCTTAACCACCTAGCTTTTATGTGGGGTTCCGGGGACCCGAACTCTGGTCCTAAGGATTACATGACAAATGCTATATCTACTGAGCCACCTCCCCTTCCCCACTCTCTATATTTTCATGTGACTGAGTGTAGTCATTTGTTAGAACAGTCATGGGGAATTAATCCAAGAAGAATTATTTTTGCATTTATGAGTAAAATATTTTTCGCACCTCATCCAAGATATACTATTAATAATATTTACACATGGCATATATATCATATGTATCATATCCAAGATATACTATTAATAATATTTACACACGGCATATATATCATATGTATCATATCCAAGATATACTGTTAATAATATTTACACACAGCATATATATCATTGTATCATATCCAAGATATACTGTTAATAATATTTACACACAGCATATATATCATATGTATCATATATCACAGCAAATATATCATATAAGACACACGCTGCACAAAGTAAAATAAATGATTTTTTTTTACCATTAGTGTTATAAAAGATCTTTACTTCTACCACAGAATTACTTGTTTTAACGAAAGCGACTATGAATGGCTGTGGAAATCCTGATTTAACAGCTTGCTAATGGTCTTTGTTGATACTTTGTTAAAGACGAGGTCCAAAATTCAGTTTCTTTGAATATATTATTCTAATGGCTCTCAGGGCTAGGAAAGACAAACTGAACAAGATAGGCAGATCCTGAGGAAAGTGATACATCTGTGGCTCTGCTCTCTCCAACGGTTCTCCTCTCAGTCCCCAGTCCCGTTTACTAATTATGCAAATCATCTTCTATCACATCGCATTAATAAATTTTCACCTTCACCACTCTGTCAGTCAGTTGCTCTCATCAACTGTGTGGATGATATCACGTCCGTCTACTTTCAACAAGGAAGTTCACGCTCCACCCGGATGCCTTTATTTAGAAGATTCAAAAATAGATGTGAGTCTCTGAAGAGAGCAGATAAAGAAATATTTTAAGCGGGACATACTGTTTTCAGGCAACAAGACCACGTGATCATGGAAATAGTACCAGACATCTGTCATCAAAATGGTCTCTTTTTTTTTTAAGTGATTGTTTTATTCATTGTTAAAGACACTCCTCCATTTGGAGAGACAAACTTAAAAGAAATTACACAGTTAATTCATGCAGTTACTATCAAATATTGAAAAATATTTCCTAGACACTGTTCTCTATCGCTTCTCGGCCTTTTGGCTAAGATCAAGTGTAGACAGCATTATCTAGGAATCTCTTATATAATCTCTTGTATTACAGAAAGCATTGGATACTGTGTCTAACGGGCTTGAGAGTCATTATAAGATTTGACAGCTCTTCACTATCCAGAGGAGTCAGTGAAGTTCTGAGAAACAGGAGCTGTTGTGGTTTCTAACATCCCACTGCGAAAGGTTTTAGCATTCAAGACAAAATTATCCATAAATACATCGAGTCAGATTGTGGGCTTGCCCTGTCAAGTCCTCTGAAGGGACTCAGGGATCCTAAAGCCACCTTCCTGTTAGTCTATCCCTGTCCCTTGCCTACGGAATATTGACTGCTCAATTTCTTCCTTAGTAACTAAATGAAATTAAAATTATAATATTTTCCTTTTACACACTGATAGATGATTTTATGATTTCCCAGGATTCAGAGTACTTGAGAAACTACAGCTTTAAAATGAGGAGAGGTTCTTCATAGGTGGTAGGGAATAGAGTGGGATTTATCAAGGTATGACAGAGAATGCCCTAAGAGAAGCCCAAGGGTAGAATGAAAGACGGATGATAGAAGTTGTGGGGATCAGTGCAGGAAAAAGAGTTGGTTGTGCAAAAGCCTTGGATGGGTTTCCCTCACATACAAATAAATTGACATCAAGCTACTTTATTAAATTGCTCAAATCCTAAAGTGAAGGCATACATCAGGAGGTCATCAGTTTACCTCAGCTAACCACGTGAAGTCCTCTACAACTGTGGTAGGTAGCCCTTGAGAGTTTCCCAAGGTGGGGCTAGCAGAGAGTGGATTTTATAGTCTACAAGGATCAGACACTGGATCTTGGGGAAAGGGTATGGCCTTGGCTCAGGTAGTGGTTCCCCGCTGAGGGCATCCATGGATAACCTTTTCTGTTGCATTTCCCTTCCCCAACCATGCTGCGTAGCCCTGTCTCTCCAATGTAAGCATGCATGGCTGCTAACCCAAAAGCCTGTGTCTGAGTGAACCGAGTGGCTTTTCTCTAAATGAGGCTAAGGTGAGAGTAAGGAATACAGGAAAGTAAGCTTTGGTTTAAAAATACCGACTCACCACTCAAGGCCATGTATTCTTGGAGGCCTATATCACTTCTGTGCAGGTAAAATTCCTTCTTGGTGAATGAAAAACATCTTACTCTTTTATTTGTAATACACAGACCTACATACAATAAACATACATAACGCATATGTATATGTGTACGTATATGTATATTGGTTAGGGAAAATATCTGAATGGTTCTTTAAGAACCTGGGTGCTATGGAAGGGCAGTCAGTGCTTTTTTTTTTTTTTTTTTTTTTCCGGAGCTGGGGACCCAACCCAGGGCCTTGTGCTTGCTAGGCAAGTGCTCTACCACTGAGCTAAATCCCCAACCCCGCAGTCAGTGCTCTTAACCATGAGCCATCTCTCCAGTATTTTTGTTCTGTTGGGCTGTAGCCTCTTTGAGGCCTGCTCTTCTCTGAAGAATAGAGGAGGGGTGAGTTTGGGGGAGAAGGGGGTGTAGGTAGGAAGAGTAGAGGGAAGGAAACTGCGGTTGGGATATATTATATGAGAGAAGAATCTGTTTTCAGTTTCTAAAAATGTACTGTTCTGGGCTATTAAAGAACAGACTATGTTTGTGTATGTATGCATAAGAGGGAAAGGGAGAGGGAAAGTGTGTATGTGTGTGCGTGTGTGCATGTGTGTGTGTGTGTGTGTGTGTGTGTGTGTGTGTGTTAGGGAGAATACTCCAGTTAGTTTAAATAAAATTCTAGAGTTCTCACACAGCTAGGTGCATGCAGGACAGGGGAATCTTCCCTTCATAGAAAAACAAGAGTTCTTTAAAGCAGAGTGACTGTCCCCCGAAGTCCTTAGGACCTCTCAAACTTCAAGGCATTTCTAGATCAAGACTCTGACTCCTCTCTGGTGTTTGTGATCAGTGTAACCGGGCAGGTGGCCTATTGTTTTAGTGGCCCTAGGGTGGGGATATCAATCACCTATTAGGAGAACGAGCTGAGACCCAGAAGAGACACTTAATCCACCAAAGGTCACACAAGCCAATGGCAGTCTAGGACCTAGGACAGTCACCGGAGCTTTATTCCCCTCAACTCCCAGGTTTTTCCAGCCCAGAGAGTAAGCTGGCTTCCTCTCGAAGACAGATACTTCCTCTGTGCCGATGGGGTCTGACACTCCATTTTTCTTAATTACCTAGTCGTGGTGCTCAGAAAGATGGGTGTCTTTGTGAGGCTGACGCTGGGAAGCTCAGCCGCTCAAGTCAGAAGCATGACACAGGCTGAGAGGGACATATTATGTCTCTTTCAAAAAGAAATAACAATGAAAAATTCCACTCAAAGAAAACTAATTCCTTTACCCGGGGAATCAATTTCCCAACTCCGTTGCGCTGTGTGTAACTAGAGTGGGCCCCTTAATCCACACTGTACATAGGGGCAAATTGACGGCTCTTTTGATTTACATGGCCCAGAAGACCTGGGCCCCTCGCGAACAATGTGAGAGGCATAGCAGGCATTCCATACTTACTTGCTGAATGGGCAGATGCTCTGGCTGTCTCTCTCACCTTCTGCTAGGCAAACGAAGTGACCTCTTGTATTCTTGGTTTTAATATTGACTATACAGAGAGTGGTGTTCCCCACTGTGTTTGAAGTTAGGCAATACTGTTAACGCTGGCTTTGCACATCTGTGTACAAATAACCAAGCCTTATGGTTTAGATGTGTAATATCCCTGACTGGCTAAGGTGTTTGAGCATTTGTTCCTTGGGTGGTGCTTGGAAATTATGGAGACTTCAGGCAGGACATAGGGCAGAGGTGGGTCACTGGAAATCTTTGGGGCTGTCACATGGCCTCGCTTCTGGTCTGAGCTCTTAGTAGCCTGTCCACAGAAGTTTGAACAAGCCACACTTCAGGCCCCTGCTGCCATGAACCAGCAGCAGCTTAGTCCTCCCTTGAGTTGCTACCTCCAGGTCATCTGTTGCAGGGAAGAGAAGAGTAACCACCACACAGCACTGTGGTAGGTCGGAATGGGGACATTTCCACTGTTGTTTTCATACTTCAGCTCTGCCTTGCTTTAGCATCCATACCAGAAAGGCCTAGACCTACCCAGGAGCGTCCATCCATCCAGCTTGGCCTTTGACAAGACATTCTGAACCTCACCTCATGCCGGTATTAAGCTATCTCCTGAATGGACCGACACAAACCATACAGATTCTGTCTTTTGTTAGTTCAACATTTGCTGCACAACAGCCTCAGAAATGTAGGGTTGCCCAGTGAGCTTGTACCACAAAGGCTGTGCTGTTGACATACTTTATGGGTCTCACAGGATTCCCTTTAATTCAGATGCTAAAATTGAGCTTTACTTCCACTGAGGAAAAGAATAGAAAGGAAGAACGTTGGGGACTCATCCTCCTGCCACCCTCTATTCCCCAAGCATAGGACCGACCATGGTGGCACCCAATATCCCTATTTAAGAACAAGCCTAAGAGAAACTTTGTGGCAGCAATCAGAGAATGAAGAGGAGTAGGGACTATTGGAGGTCTGAACCAAATGACTGGCGTGTAGGGTACAGAGAAGGAATGTGAGGGGAGAGGAGGAAGACTGTTCAAAATAGGCCCAACTGAGCCATGACTGCTGTGTGTGTACGTGATGGACTTTCAGCCCTCTATCAATAGTTATCCCCCGCCCCCGATTGTGGCGCTGTGGTTAACATCGCCGGTATCTTGCGTACAATTGTTCACGTGGATGCAATTGATGGATATGGTCAGATGCATGGCCTCAGGCTTGTTGGTGTCCTATACCAACCAAAGGAGCCACGCGATCATGCTATTGAGAGAAAGAGAGATGCTGCTGACGGTTTTACAGGTCTGTGGAAAAAATGTTGCTAGGCTTATGCATTCAATAAATCTACTTGAAAAATTGATGGGACATTTTATATCAGGGAAGATAAATTAGCTCCGTGCTTGTATAGCTCTCAGTTCCCTGTTCTGGGGTGGGGTAGGGGATGGCGGGGATGTGGGGGTGGGCGACGCCTGTATACAGCTGTTCCCAACCAGAAATTACTCTTGAGTTCTTTAGTGAAGGCTAGCCCTCAAGTACAAGTGCACCCTCTCCATCCCCAGCCCAGAATATGGTCCTCTTCTCTGGCCTTCGCTGAGAGCCCTTCACCGAATCTGGTTTACGGAGATCTTAGATGATGAAACCACAGGCTTCAGAATTCACTTAGCCCTGGCTTCCTGGGTACGAGTCCTTCCCTACAAAGCCTTTGTCTCTGGCCTTTCAGAGGTTGGGATGCGGATGAGGAGAATGTGCTGCTCTGAAGAACTCAGAAGCCCTCAAAATATTACCAATCAGAGAATTACTGGAAGGAAGTGAGAGAGGAGCTGACATATCAAGCAGGGCAAGGCCTGTCTGAAGAAGAGCGGGCTCTGAAGACTTCAGAATGAGCAGCTGACAGGTACTTCGAGACTTCCTGTCTTTAAAACTGATCACCGAGAAACTGTCCCCTCTATTCCCTTTGTATCAAGAAGAGCGGAGAAACAAGTCACCTCTGACAAACATGGATAGTGTCTCACAAGGAGTTAGCAATATTCTCAACCCTTCGTACCAAACTCCTTCCCAGTCTGTAAGTTTAAAAAAATGTCTTTATCAATAGTAAAATCTCGACTGGTGGCTCGGTATTAATATGCGTATTTAATTTGGGAGGGGAGAGGGAACGGGGTCTCACTGCATTGCTAGTCTGGTGTCAAACTCAGAGATGTCAACCCATGGTCGGTTGGTTCCCCTTCTTGGGGGCCTGGGATGAGACAGAGCATCTCGAGCGGGTGTGGTGGAATGAAGCTGCTTGCCTCGCAGTGGCTACAAAGGAGGGATGGGATGGAAGGAGAGAGGGATGGAGGGGGAAAGAAGGAAGGAGAGAGAGGAGGTGAGGTACAGGTTTCCGATAACATATTTTCCACTAGATTTTATATTCTTGTCATTCTGCTACCTCCCAGCAGCAACAGCACAGGCTGACACCCAACGCATGGAACTCTGGGAGATACTCCATGTCCAAACTGTAGTGTTAGGTGTAGTAGAGGGAAGGGCTCTGTGGAAGAATATTGCGAGAAAGTACAAGGCTTCCAGGCAGGAAGCTGTCTGATGCTGTGTAATATGCATTATATTGGTGAATTTCCATATGCCATGTACCTTTGTCTGAACTGGGGCGGTCCTTTCTTGTCCAGGACACCTACGAAATATCCACACATCCTCCAAAACTTCTAGGGTAGACTAGCCCCCTAATTCTGTTGCAGGGAGAAGGAAAAGACAGTCAACAGCTAGCAGTATTAAAGCATTGTGTTTGTGAGGATCGTTAAGGTAGCCATTTCCAAAGGAGATTACAGTTGTCCACCCTGTGGTATAAAGTCACCTGCAGCAGGAGAGACCCTGGAAGGTCTTCAATGGAGAAACTCCTGCCCAGTTGGAAGCTACTTGGTCTTTACTGCTTCCTCCCAAGCATCGCGTGTCTGCTGTGCGTCCTAAGTCCATGGTGGATAATGTTCTGCTCCTTTGCTCTGCCTGGATCAGGTTGCTCTGGTTCTAAGTTTCTGGCTCTGTAATTAATACCTCGCGATCTGCGGCTTCGGTCTGCTCCTTGCCATTTGTTCTTTACTTTCCCCTGATATCTGCTTAATAGGCTCACTCGTCTGAGGCTGAAATTGTGGCTACTGTAGATCATTTCTCTAGAACATACGAAACGGGGCGGGGGGTCGAGCCTTGAAGAATGAAGGGAAACAGAGTTCTGTGAGCTCTCGCAGTTGGAAGAAGTGCATTCTGGGTACTCACTTTGTGCCCATTCTTGCATCCCAGCTTTTTAATGTGACCAAGTCAGGAAGGGGCTTGCTGACTCCCGGGGAATGGGTGGTCTATCCTAGACAGCTGGGAGCTGCCACATAAATGAGGCTCTGGACATTTTCCTCCACACGATCTGCTCCTGGTCGGGCTAACAAGGCCTTTGTGTCCTCTGGTAACAGATTTCGTCTCTGAACCCTCAGATGGGGACAGATGAGTGAATCGATGCCCTTAGACCCTTAGACCCCTCTTTTCAGGTCTCCCCCTAGAAGGCAGCATCCACAGAAGCTTTTGACAGACCTTTGTCAGTCGGGATGGACAGTGTCTTTCTTGAAGAAGATGAAGCTCTAAGCCTGGTGGCCACTAAATACCAGGCAGCCTGGGCGAGGGTAAACACTAGCCAGCTAGGTCTTCCATTTCATTACCAGGCACTTGGAAAGATGATACCACAGGCCCGTTACCCACTGTGAATCGTAAGGACAAGGGTGAGCTGTTTGAGTTTCCCCATATGTTCCCCATATGTTTCTATTAAGGTGTTTTAAAAATTAGAAATAGTATTTTTTAATGAACCCAACCATATAGTGGTATGGAAAAAACGAACACTCTCTAACTAGTCCAGAGGCTCAGTGTACAAGTCCGAAGCCTGGCTTCTGGGAGTGATGCTCATTGGCCATTGGCTACCTGGGTGACCCGCCTTGGATTACCTAGACTCATTTTCTTTCTCTAAACACGGAGTGAAGATCCTTTATTTGTAGTTTGTAGAAAATTTTTGTTAAATGCACAGCACATATCACACTTAACATAATGCTGTTAACAAACTCATTGCTCTACCTACGTCAGTTACTGTTAGCATGGTTATTATGGGATATCACTTCGGGGACTGGAGTGATAGAGTAGCAGTTACATGGCTTCTGCTTCCTGCTCTTAAAGAGAACTCGTTTGGTTCCCAGCATCTACGTCAAATGAGTGGTTCAACTCCCTCTAACTCCAGCTTCATCAGATCTGACTACTTCTTCTGTCCTCCCAGGGTACTTACAGATACACACACACACACACACACAAACACACACATACACACACTCACATACATACTTACACACATACACACATACATTCACACACACATTCACGCACACACTCACAGACATACACACACATACATACACACACATACACACATCTACACATACTAACACGCATGCACACATGTACACACATACACACATGTACACACACACATTCACACACACACACGCAATCGCACATATGCACGTGCACACACATACACACACCTTTAAAACACCTTTCCACTTTGATTTCTCCTAATAAGACAATATAGAATTTGTCAGCTTGTCTTTTCCTCCAGAGTCTATTAAGGACATTGTTATAGATTCAAATCCAAACATATACAGGTTATATTAATTTTTGACAGTTCCATAATCCTGCTTAATGCTGGTTGCTGGTTTTCTGAATACTGCATTTGTAGTTGTCGTTTATTATTGTCATATTTTAACTCATATGTAACATAGGAGTGAAGGCCTTGCACATGTGTCCTTTGGATCGACGCTTTGGTTTCTGAAACAGTTTTAAGAGTACAGTTGCTGGGCCTTACGTCATGAGGGCTTGAATGGATAATAGACATCCCAAAATATCATAGCAATCTGCACTCATGCCAGAAATAAAGCCGCGCTCATTTCCCCTTGTGCCTTCCAGCGATGGAGATTATCAATCTTTAATTTTTTCCCAACCTAGTAGGCAAAAATAGAATTTCATTGTCTCTCCAGTAGGCATTTGTCTGACCGACAGTGAGTTTGGATACACTGAAGGCCTGTAAATAGGGGCACTAAATTTTATGATCTCCGGTGGGCCTTCAAGGGAGCGAGACGGAAGTGGGGTCTGCTCATCTGATCCATGAGGCCATGCTTGACGGATCCATGCTCACGAGCAGAGCATGCTCATCCTAACAGCTACTGTGTTTGCGGTTTGCATAATGACCTCGACACTCAGCTGTCCACCTACTGGCGTTGAGCTCTATCCAGATTTTAACATCAAACTTCCTGTGTTTCAAATACGGCGTTAGGCACAGTTGGGAGGCAGATCAAACTCTGCATGACCTGAATAAGTTTCCATTTTCTATTTTCTTTTTCCTCAGAATTGACCCTGCTAATATATTCAGCTTAGATGCTGGCCTCACTAATTCCCCCAACAGATACTGGAGTGTTGAATAATCTAGAAAGCTTGGACCTGCCCCCCGCCCGCCGCTCCTCCTCCTCCTCCTCCTCCTCCTCCTCCTCCTCCTCCTCCTCCTCCTCCTCCTCCTCCTCCTCCTCCTCCTCCCCTCCTCCTCCTCCTCCTCCTCCTCCTCCTCCCCCCCCCCGTCCTGTAGCTTTACTTGCCCTACCACTCAGATCCCCTGTCTGTCATTCCTTACACTCTGCCATGGTGGATCTTGCCTTCATCCTGTTTTTCTGGGTTACCATAATAATTTTATGGGCTCTGCTTTGATCTGATTTCCTTCTCTTTTCTCTCTGCTTGAGTTCTCTTCCTTTCTTTACCCTCCCTATAGCAAACGGGAGCTTTCTCCTGCGCTCAGCCTCGCTGGTCCTTTCATGAGCACTCCGCTCCGCTCTCTGTGTCAAGCAGAACCAAGGCTTCCTTCTCTGATGCTCGAGTTATGCTCCCGACAGCTCAGATCGCAACAGGGTGCATTCATATCACGTGAGCACCAGGCCAGCCTCTTTCTCAGATGACCTCCCGGCAGACACGGGCCGTGTTTCCATCCTCTCATCTTACAAAAAGTAATGCTTAGTAATTTTTCAATATGTAAAGAGAGAAGGAATTTAGGGTTCTGTTGCTAAGAATTAAATTGTTGATATAAAAAAATGACTTTTATAGAAGCTGTGGGTATAGTTCAGGGGTAGAGTACTTGTTTATCATGTGTGAGGCCCGGGGTCCTTTCTCCAACACTACCTAACAAACGAATAAAAAAAAAAATCTTTTAAGACGAGAATTTGTTCTAGCTGGAAAATTTGAAGCCAAAAAAAAAAAATGTGAGAAGAAATTAAAAAATGATTAAAAGTGATTTATAATTTCAAGTTATCTTTTTCTGTCCTAGATGGTCATCATGTAATAACTACAATGGATGAGGGTTTATTGGGTTTTCCCACTATTTATAAGCTTCCATTGCTATAGCTTTGGATCCCAAATAAACTTAAAAATAGAAGACCGAAATAATGTCTGTTGACATTGGGAAATGTTAATCATTTAATATGACACCATATAAAATCATGTTAATTGGGCACTATTCATGACAATGTTTCAGTGGGTATAATAAATATGTTTTCTCACTCGGGAGTCAATATGGTACCCTAAGGATGAAGAATTAAGTCTTCGGGAGAGCCAAATTTGAAAATCAGCTGAATAAACCGTTGTTCCCATCCTAAGTCCCTACTGTTTGATATGTAGTTTATTATCATTAAATTTTCTTAATAGTAAATTTTCTCTGGTGATATTCAGCTCCTTTCCCTTATGCTGTTGGTGACCAACTAAAGAAATACAAAAACAAAACAAAACAAAAAACAAAAAACAAAAAAAGTTTCTATCACACACTATTCTAAAGCTCTGTCTTAGTTAGGGTCTTATTGCTATGAACAGACACCATGACCAATGCAAGTTTTATAAAGGACAACATTTAATTGGGGCTGGCTTACAGGCTCCTAGGTTCAGTCCATTATCATCAAAGTGGGAGCATGACAGCATCCAGGCAGGCATGGTGCAGGAGGAGATGGGTTCTACATCTTCACCCGAAGGAAGCCAGGAACAGACTCGGCATCCCAGGAGGAGCTAGGAGGAGGGTCTTCAAGCCCACCCCACAGTGACACACTTCCTCCAACAAGGCCACACTTTCTAATAGTGTCACTCCCTGAGCCAAGCATATGCAAACTATCACAAGCTCCAAAAGGAACAGCAAAGCCGGTGAAACCTCATTCACCCATCTCATAGTTTGACAAACAAACCACTTGGAATTCTTCTGGGATTCCATCCGCAGTAACACAGGTAAAAACAGCAAACATGTTTCTGTAAATTACTTTTCCCTCCTTCTATCCTGTGATGTGGTCATACGTTTCATTTGTTAATACAGCATTCATGGCAGCGGGCAGCTACCTGGTGGCTGAGAATGTGCAGCTAGGACCTCTCGTGTCACCTCTTGGTGGAACAGGAAGCTGAGCATGGGCAGGAAGTAGGCCAGGCTATAAATTCTCAAGACACACTTGCCACTGACCCACTTTCTCTAGAAAACTTTCACACACCCCCAGAAAGTTCTACAACCTTCTAAACGATTCCACCAGGTGGGATCAAGTATTTAAACGTGTGTGTGTGTGTGTGTGTGTGTGTGTGTGTGTGTGTGTGTGTGAGAGAGAGAGGGGGGGGGTATGTGTGTCCTATGGCCAACACTTCATTTAAGCCACAACTGGTGCTTTGAATGTTATCCCTGGTGCAACGTGTAAAATGGTGCTTTCAAAAGAAACAGTTATAAGTAACACAGGGCAGGCCATTTTGTGTAGGAGAGGTGGTATGTAGTCAGAAAGGTGACAACTGAGGAATTCATGGAAAAGGGGAAAGAAAGCAGATGCCTGATTAGGGAGGGGTTGTGTTTGGGTGGTCTAAACCACAGCTCCTTAAACTGAGCTTCGTGACTCACACATAGGGCCGCATAAGAAAACGTGGGGGGAGTCACAAAGTGTTTGGTAATGGGGAAAGGTTTCTGAACACACAGGAGCTGAAATCAAATGCAAATCAGTACAGAACGCATCCGTGGGGGTTTCTGACAGGGCTGGCCTGCCTAGCATCTCACAGCTTCACTGACTTATGGTTCTTAACGTCCTTCATTACCCCACATGCTGTCGTGCTATCCAATCCCAGTGAATTGTGGCTGTCACATCATCCAATGGCAGTGATCACTGCCTGTCATTCTACACAAAGACAGTGAATGCTGCCTGTCGCTCCATGCAAAGCAGTGAATGTTGCCTATGACATCACACAATGCCAGTGAATGTTGCCTATGACATCACACAATGCCAGTGAATGTTGCCTATGACATCACACAATGCCAGTGAATGCTACCTGTCATCCCATGCAGTTAAAGGCTGCCTGTTATGCCATGGAATTCCTCTGAATGTTGCCTGGAAATGCCTGCTCAGATGAGACTATAATGAGATGAACTTCAGTCTTTTCTTTTGTTGTTATTTCTTGCTTTTGTTGTTCTTTTTCTTTTATTGGATATTTTTTTAATTTACATTTGAAATGTTATCCCCTTTCCTGGTTTCCCCTCCAGAAACCCACTATCCCATCTCCTTCCCGATGCTTCTGTAAGGTTGCTCCCCAACCCTACCACCCACTTCCCTGCCCTGACATTCTCCTACACTGGACATCGAACCTTGACAGGACCAAGGACCTCTCCTTCCATTGATGCCCGACAAGGCCATCCTCTGCTACACATGCAGCTGGAGCCATAGGTCCATCCCTGTGTACTCTTGGCATGGTGATTTATTCCCTGGGAGCTCCGAGGGTCTGTTGACTGATATTGTGTTCTTCTTACAGGGTTGCAAACCCCTTCAGCTCCTTCAGTCCTTTAACTCCTCCCGTGGGGACCCCATTCTCAGTTCTGTGGTTGGCTGAGAGCATCCACCTCTGTATTTGTCAGGCTCTGGTAGAGCCTCTCAGGAGACAGCTATATCAGGCTCCTGTCAGCATGCACTTCTTGGCATCCCAATATTGTCTGGGTTTGGTGGCTGTATGTGTATGGGCTGGATCCCCAGGTATATACAATGACTAAATGACTCCTGCTCTTATAGGAGCACCATGGTTAGAGAAAGCAAAGATAACATTGTTTTCTACTATGAATTCTCAGAGTGCTTTAGATTGTATTGTCTATATTTGTGTTTGATTTTTGGAGATTATTGAGTTGCTGTTACATTTCATTAAAAAAAAAAAAAGACCCAAAAACCGTGTAATGAACACTACCCACCATCTTATGACCTTCTCCCCTCAAACCCCTGAAGCAGGTTTTGACTGTCCCCAGCAACCCTCACCTTGTCATAATCTGCACGGCTAGGGCAGGTTGCGTGGACATAGTGTTGGCAATTGTTGGGCAGCAGCGATCTACTCCACGTGAACTGCGTTGACTGTGATACCCTGAGCTTGCCCTTCTGAGGCATTGCCTTAGCTCTTCCTACTTCCTGAACTCAGCTCCACCTCCCCCAGCTGGAACTCCCAAAGGCAGGGAACCTCTCAACCCAGGTCCAGAGCTGGGGAGGAGGCTGGGGACGCATGCCTGGATCGCTCGTTGGGTTGAGTCCAGGACTGCAACCTTTCCAACAATTTCTGGGATGGGTATCACCATTCTTCTGCCATTGGTACTATATATCCATACAAAGCAATACTCTCGGTGCTGACAATGATAGAGTGAAAATAGCAATCAGCTCCGAGAAACACTGGAGATGCTCTCTGTCTGGCAGTATCAAATATTCGGCCAAGACTTCTATATGTTAAAGCAAATAAGCACAGTTGTCTCATTAGTGTACAAATTTGATTTCATCCTTCATAAGTAGTAAAATATAAATATATACCACTGAGGCACCGTGTTAAAATGTCTCCGACTCATCAGCAAATGTTTGATTTACATTCCTGTTTCATAAACTTACAAACCTAGGGGTGATGTAGACACCTCTTGGGTACAAAGGGGTCATAAATAGAAAAGCAAGAGGCCTTGGGCTTGGTGAGGAAGACTTCACTAACATTTGATAACTATGAATTAATTACATTTTTTGGCTGAAGAACTATTACAGAGTTTTATTGAGAACACTAACACATACACAAAAGCACACACACACACACACACACACACACACACACACACACACACACACACAGTACTACTCTGGTGAAACAAGATCTAAGAAATCATGGGAAGGAACCAGAAAAAGCTATGGAGGCCTCCTCCTCCTCCTCTTCCTCCTCCTCCTCCTCCTCCTTCTTCCTTCTTCCTTCTTCCTTCTTCCTTCTTTCTTCTTCTTCCTTCTTTTTCTAATGCTTTTCACATTGGGAGTTCCCCCTTCATATTTGAGTTTCTCTCCCCAGCTTCTGCCTTCCTCAGCATGGAAATTGCAAACCATAAGATTTGGATTGCAAACCACTATTTGGGAAACCATAATTTCAATGTCTTCAGAGTAGGAAGTTTCTATTTGCAGCAAATGCTTCCCAGTCTATTTCTAGCACCTCGCAGACTTCTCTCACTGATCACCACGTATCTGCTGTTCCTTACTAAGAAATTCTGCTGCTGCTGTGGGCTGATGCTGCACTCGCTCATTTCCAGTGTTTGCCTAGAACATGTGACAGATGTAGATTTATTATCTACTCATTTATCTACTCAATTAGGTTTCTGAGAAGCACGGGATGCTAGGTGAAGCTCATTCCAACAGTGAGTTCTGGGTAGGAGAAAGCAAATGCTCTAGGTGATTTCTAATAAAATTAAGGAATTTCCAAATAGGTGGCAGTCAGGTTTGGTTGAGAGGCTAACTAACTCATCCATAACACAACTGTCTTAGCACAGTGGTTCTCAACCTTCCTAATGCTGTGAGCTTTAATACAGTTCCTTATGTTGTGGTGACCCCCAACCATGAAATTATTTTTGTTGCTATTTCATAACTGCAATTTTGCTGCTGTTATGAATCACAGTGTATTGATCTGTGTCTTCTGATGGTCTTAGACAGCCCATGAATGAGTTGGTCAACCCCAGAAGGAATTGTGATCCACAGGTTAAGACCCACTGGATAGGGAGAGCTGGGAGACTGGACTTGGCCAGTAAAGGTAGTTCAGATCCCCAGAACTCATATAAAGGCTGAGCCTAGCATTGTACATCTTCTGTAGCCCAGTGCTATCAGGTTGAAGGAAAGCAAATGCCTCAAACATGCTCGCCAGACAGTCTAGATAATTGGTGTCTCAAAAACAAGGTGGAAAGTGACTTAAGGTGATTCCTGACACTGATCTCTGCCTTCTACATCCTTGAGTACACACGTGCCCAGGTGTCTGCATGCACACACAGACACAGATATTACACATACAGACACAAAAATTAAAATTGTTTTAGTGGGGGAAAGCTAGTAGCTAAATGTTGGCACGTATGTGTGATTGCAGGCCACGATCAAGGCTCGACTCTTCTCAAGACCAACAGTTTAGAAAGAACTTGCAAGTAAATCCTACCTGAACCCTACCTAGGTAAACCCTGTGTACTACTATACTGTCCAGGAAAAGAAACCGAGGCACAGAGATGTTAAAGGAAAAAACCACAGAGTTGGAACACAGGGCGCCTAGACAACTGTAGACATCATGAGTTCATGGCTTGGTGAGGAGGCTCCAGTCTTCATGAGAAGATTCTGCAAAATGGTTTTAGGAAAGCAATATTTCAAAGGTAAGTGTCTTAGTTAGGGTTTCTATTGCAGTGATGAAACACCATGACCACAGAAAGTAAGTTGGAGAAGAAAGGGTTTATTGGGCTTACACGTCCTTATGTCCCCGTTGTCCTATATCACTGAAGGAATCCAGAGCAGAACTCCGGGACCTAACTCAAGCAGGACCAGAACCTGGAATCAGGAGCTGAGGTAGAGGCCGTGGGGGGAGTGCTGCTTATTGGCTTTCTCCCCATGGTTTGCTTAACCCACCTTCTTATAAAACCTAAGACCAGCAGCCAAGGGACAGTACCACCCAAAATGGACTAGGCCTTCCCCATCAATCACTAATTTAAAAAAAATGCCTTACAGCTTAATCTTATGGAGGCATTTTCTCAGTTGATCCCTCGACAGCTTCTCTGTGCTCTTAGGGAACACTTCCCAGGAGATCTCTCCTCCACGGTGCCGCTGTTGTTTTAGTGACCACTAATTTTTCAGGTCTAGCTGACTGTTATCAAGTATCCCAGAAGAGCAAACGTTTCACTTTAGTAGTTCTGGTAACTTGTTAATCCTAACTGACTCTCCAGCCCCAAGCAACCAGAACCTGTAACTTTATTTTCAAAACTCATTTTTCGATGATGGTTCTTAAATGTTTTAACCTCCCTTGTAGCCCACTACCCACCAGAGGTAATGGGGAAAATAGTATACGGGGGAAGTGCACCTGTTTAGAAAGGTTCTTTGGAGAAACTCCTGCCTGTGTTGTCTGGAAATCGGCAGTTCAGTTCACAGGTCAGCAGCAGCGGTGGCAGCAGCAGCTTGATCCCCTTGCAAACACTACACAGATACACCAGAGTCAGGATAGCAAACGGGAATCAGTGGCAGTGGCACTACCTAGACCTAGCAGAGACAGCCAGGCCTCAGCTTTAAGCAGCAGGAGGGACCTGGAGGAACACCAGGAAAAGTTCTTGGTTGTGCCTCTCTCGGGGAAGCAAAGATCAGCGAAGATGGGAGACCAACAAGCATTGCACAGCTAGCTGTACCAGCAAGCCAAGGTCTGTCCCATCTCTGACCATTGAGTCCTATTTATATTCTCTCTGAACATCACCTGTCCTCCACGGGTCTTGCCTCAGCACATTCGTCTGTCTGAGCTGACTTCACTCTGCCAATCAGTCTGAGTCCCCAGGAGCAGCAGGAAGTCGAGACACAGCACCAGAAGTTTTTGATGCATTTCTCTCTATGGAGTCCCGATACTCAATTACACAGTGTAAGGCAGACCAATACATGTGTGCTGTTAGCAAAGAATCCTTCATCATGTGTCCTTTCACAGTCATCAGAACATCCTCTCTCCTGTGTCTGCTTCAGTCCTTCATGTGTTTGCCCCATCAAAACATAATCCAACCGACTTTCCAAAGAACCCTTCATTTTCCACTTCAAGAACCACATAATCTTAACTGAAAACAACAAATGGTCCTGATAGAGTGTCTTTAAACCTCACAAGCCAGGCCTCCATCTTCTGCGTGGCCCTAAGCATTCTTCCAAGCTCCTACAGAACAGCTCCCCAAGTATTGACCACTCAATGGCTTTTCTTGCACAAAGTTCCAAAGTCCTTCCACAATCTTCCCCCAAGCCACATGGTCATTTCTGTTATACCCAACTTCTCTTAGTTATGGTTACTATTGATGTGATGAAACACTGTAACCAAAAGGAAAAGAGTTGATTGGGCAACACCTCCCTACTGCATAGTCCCTGACTGAAGGAAGTCAGGACAGCAACTCAAAAGGGCAGGAACCTGAAGGCAGGAGCTGATGCAGAGGTCGTGGTGAGTGAAGCTCACTGAATTCTCCCTGTGGCTTGCTCAGCCTGCTTTCTTATAGAGCTCAGGACCAGCAGCCCAGGGGTGGCACCACCCACAATGGGCTTGGCCCTCCCCCATCAACCGCTAATTGAGAAAATGCCTTACAGATGGATCTAATGGAGGGATTTTCTCAGTTGGGGTTCCCACTATCAGATAACTCTTGCTCACATCAAGTTGACACAAAACCAGACAGCACAGTAGGGCAGAACCTTTCGGGGTAACTTAGAAGCATTTCTGTGGTTTTGGTCTTAAGAAAGAGCTATCAGCAGGCCTGTGGTGTATCAGGAGTGACAGTTGGCATGGGTACATGGTGGGGCAGGGATGCAGGTTTGGAGAAGCTCGCTAGGTAGTGTGTGTGTGGGCTTGGATGAGCAAATGATGGAGATGAAGAGTAGATCCAAGTGAGGGCATAGCAGAAGAAGGAGACTCGAATTTTCACAGTGAAATGAACATGAATGGTGCTTAAAGAACAGAGGCAAGTCAGCATTGGGGGCAGACACAGGAAGAAGGCAGATCCACAGCACAGACCTAGAAGCCTCTGAGAGAACAGGAAGCAGGCAGTTTCAAACAGGAGTGTTAATGAGTGTGCTACGTGCTATGGAAGAAGGATGATTACAAGCCCGGTGAGTTTATCACGTGATTAACAACATCCGTGAGCGTGTTTCTCCACTGCAAGAACAGACAGTGTAAAGCATCGTATTCTGTCTGTCCCCCACCCCACCCCGTTTAATGACTGTTTCTTAAAGCTGTGGGATGGGACAGGTAGCCACTAGAGTGCTGCTTCAATAATATGATTTCCATTGTGAGGATGTGGGAAACTATCAGGCTCCTACCTTGGAGAAAAGCAGACATAGCTCTTATACCATGACCTTCTCTGCCTTCTCAGGCCAGCACTGATTGTTAATGTACCTTTAAAATACACCACTGCTGTGAAGTAATGTAATCTGTGACCTCCAGTGACAGCGATAGTCTTTAGATTCTGAGCAGCAGATCAGACCTCAGGGTAGGACTTGTGGGGATAATCAACCCTTCTGTCTGTCTTCCCCCAACACCTCCCCGTGTGTGTGTGTGCACGTGTGTGTGGCGTATGTATGCATACACACATGTGGAGGTATGGGTGCACCTACTTGGGTGTGCACATGTAGGGCCAGGGGACAATGTCAGGAGTTGTATTCTATTGTTTTTCTGCTTTGTTCTTCTGAAACGGGATTTCTCACTGAACCTGGTGCTTGCTGCTTTGATTAGACTGGCTGGCCAGCATACTCCTAGGATCAGCTTTTTTTCTGCCCCACACAGTGCCGGGTACCCTTGGGCATGCCCAACTTTTCTGTGGGTGGTGGGGAGTCAGACTCAGGTCCCCAGTTCATATACAGCAAATGTTCTTACCCCACAGAGGCATCACCTCGGCCCTCCCTTGCAATACAAGGAGTGAATTGTATTCATAGTCTATGGCTTTGGATGGAAATTGAGAGAAAGATACATTGGGTAGCTACATTCAAGGGCACAGAAGGATCAAGATTGTAAACTGCCCATTGAATTTACCCAAGTCCCCAAATGTAAGACAAGGAATTTTAGCAGGAGGTTTTTGGTCCTTTTGTTCTATGACTTTTGAGCAGACGAAACCTATAGTTGAACCAATGGCTGTGATCAGTAACTTCCAGGTGCCAAGTCTGATTTGAAATGAGAAGGGGAGTTCAACCAATGACCTCCAGTGTCTGCGACAGAGGAGCTGACAATGATTCCGCTCTCCTCCTTCAAGGACGCCCCCTCTTGGTTGCAAGGAGTGCTTCCCGTGCTCTGGCTCTGCCAGCATCTCCGTAGGGACTTCTGCTCTGTATATGGGAGGGGGAGAGGGTACAGTGGGGGCTGGGAAGAGAGGTGGAGAAAGCCAGTACAGAGCTAGTGTTGAAGAGACAGAGGCAGGATGTTCTGAGAAGAGTGGGTTCCTCAGGTCTGCTCAGCCTTATTCTGACAGAACTTGTGGACAATCATCTGGCTTTCTCTATCTCTGTTTTCCCATCTATAAAACAAACAACTGGGTTAGGGACTGACTATGTCTTTGGCCCAACATTCTGTATCCTACCGCATTTAACTTTTGCTAGAAAAAAAGTAAAGAAAAAGAGGTAGCCCCTTAGCCACCAATGTTCAGTAAACCAGATGAAAATTGATAGTGTGAGCTGTGAGGGTTAGGTTTTTTTTTGTTTGTTTTTGTTTTTTTGGGTTTTGGTTTTGTTTGTTTGTTTGTTTGTTTGTTTTGTTTTGTTTGTTGTTGTTGTTGTTGTTTTTTCCTCAGCTTGGCACAAGCCAGTGCCATCTGGGAAGAGGTAACCTCAGTTGAGAAAGTTCCTTCCTCAGTTTGTCCTGTAGACACCTCTGTGGGACATTTACTTGATTTGGTGATTGATATAGGAAAGACCAGTCCACTGTGGGCAGCGCTACCCCTAGGCAGGAGGTCTTTCTTGTGTAAGAAAGCAGTCTAGCAAGACAGTAGGTAGTGTTCCTCTGTGACTTGTGCTTCCGCTCATACTCTGAGTTCCTGTCCTGAACTTCCCTCAGGGATATAGGTAACCTGGAAGAGAAACCCTTTCTGCCCCAGGTTGCCCTTGGTTATGGTATTTATCAGTAGGAAGCAAACTAGTGACAAGTACTTTCCAGGTTATTTAAAAGTGTGCCTTTCTCCATTGTTGAAAAAGAAATCCCATGTATAGGTCATTGAGCCCTCCTTTAACTTGGGAGTTTTGTCTGCTTATAATCAGTGTAAATTTCATTTAAAAGTAAAAGCTTTACTACAACTGCTATCTGGACTGTTTTTGGACCTTGTGAAAAAGATGTCTTTCTCCCCCACCCCCAACAGCCACGGACTGAGTATTTCCATGGTAGGAACAAGAGGTTAGGTTGGGCACTGGAGTTGCAAGAATACAGAGGAGAAGGGGGTCTCGGCAAATGAGATCTCGATAAAGCCAGCTTCTCTCGGGGACAGGGGAGACACAGCTGTGCCTATGACTGAAAAATAAATAAATAAAGACTTATTTAATTATTCAGTTGCATACTCCCAGAAAGTGATGAGATGGAAGGAGTCGAATAGTCTATTTAAATTAAACTGTCACAGTCATTTTATTATATTATTATTCTTTAGCTATGTCTCCACCTCACCCAAGGAGGCTTAGTCTCTGGGATGCCATCAGCTCCCGTCATATGGGTCACATTGTCCTTGACAGACAGGAGTTGGTTTCATGTGTGAGGGGGCTATGCAGTCAGGTAGGGAGAGGTCTGAGACACCTGTGCGTTCCCTCATGATTCAATCAGGTAAATGTACACACCCTGCGAGAAGAGAAACCCGTGCCTCTCCCTGCCGAAAATTGCATCCTGTAATTCTAGGGCAAATCACTGTCCTTTTGATTGCATCTCAGAGCTGTTCTTTTGAAGCAAAGTTGAGCTTTTCTAGAAGATTCCTTTCCTGGAGCTGAAAGCTCACTCTGATTTATCCCCCAATTCACTGCAAGCTTTTGTTCAGCTGCTTGCCTGTGTGCGCTGGGGCATCTTCAGTTACAGGATGCAGGTGCAATCTTGCTAGCAGCTAAATCAAGTCCCTTGATAACCACCAAAGGCAATGGCTTCCACTGGGGGTCACCATGGCCGTGGGGCGTTTGTGTGGTCAGACTACTAAACACTGCCTCTGATATTTTTCACCAATGCTTAGGTGTGAGGACACTGCCGTCTCAGATCGCTTTCTTCCTCTCGTGAGAACTTGGAGTCACACATAGCTGATTACCGACAGAACAAGCGGGCCACGTGACATAAGCCAGCCCTCAGTTCCTGTCTTCGTCTTTCCTTTCTCACCTAATAAATGAGCGGGCCAGAGGTCACACTACCTCAAGTTCAGCCGTAGATTTTTTTTTTCTTTCTACCAACTTCCTGCTTAAATTCCATCCATTCCACAAGGACTCTCGGGCCAGACTACCCTGCCTTGATCAAAATTAATTTGTCTCTCGGTGGCAGTGCCGCACCATCTGTCCTGTTGCAACCCTTCCCACTGCCCACGTTCTATTGCGGACCTTGGATCTGTGTCTGTCTCCCTGACTAGACTGTTAACTACCAGGTAGCAAGGCAGCTCATGTCTTATTTATCTCCCCAGTCTCATGGCGTTCTCTGCACTGCAGGCAGGCTCTCAGGATGTGGCTGAGTCGAAAATCCCCTCTCACTTGCAGGCCTAACGAACCTCGCTGTAAGCAAGGCCTCAGGAATACAACAGGTAGCTTAGCACGGGAGGAGGAAGCTTCTGCTCCCCGGCCAAAGTTAATTAAAGAGACAGCCGGCTCCAAGAATTCCGGCTTCTCAAGGTGCTTTTCAGGATCGGTAGCAAAGGTTATTCAATTTTTATCAGACTGGACTAATATTCCAGAGACCGCAAGTAATTGGATTCCTTTGGAACTGAACCAGTCTGTACTTTTCTTTCTTTTTCTGTGTCAGGGCATCAGATTCAAGTGGCAGGACTCAGTGAGTCCATGAAGGGTTTATTGAGTTTGTAGAGTGTCTGAGCTGTTGCCAGATGGTTGGAACGGAAGGAGTACAAGCTCTGCTCTCCAGAAGTTCACGGTCTTATGGAAGGTTATAAGAAGCCATGGAACTGACTAACGTGAATCTGGGTTTAGTAAGAACAAGGCCAACTGGGAAAAAGGCCAACTTGGGGTTCAGAGTAGAGAGAGCACACGCATGATAGGATGGGGTCAAAGGCTGACCAGTGTAGAATTTGAGGACAGCACCGAGGATAAGCAGTGTGGCAGAAGATAGGGGAGCAAAGTGAAGACATAGGGGTCTAGGAGCCTGGACGTTGGAAATAATCATCAGCATATTGGAATAGAGGCTGTCTCTGTGTGGTAAGAAGAAATCGGACGACAGACCCGTCACCCTCACACTGTGGAGCATACTGGACTCTGATGTGTGGCTTGCCCTAAATGTTGGAGAAAATCGAGTGTGAGAAAAGACTTTGGTCAGGGGAATACTTCAGACCCCTGACAGAGTGATAAAATTGGATTGTTGTACATTTTTTTTCTGGAACACAGCCTTCCCCACTCATATATCCATGGACTGATTGCTCTGGGGCTATGGGGAAGTAGCTGTGACAGGAGACCTGGCCATGTGGCCCCAAAGTTTGAACTATTTACTCCCTGGTGATTTGTAGACATCACTGTCACCTGACGTAAGCACCATCTATTCATTTGGCTGTTCATTTATTAATTGCTTCTATCTACAAACAATTCCTAGTGACGGGGATGAGTTTCTTCTAGATTTTCCCTCTGTTTAGTTTAAAGTTCGATCTGTATTCAGAGTGTTCAGAGAATTTAAAATGCTGTATAATTAATTATTAAACATGCAGTTTCTCCAACTGCTGTGAGAAAGAGTCCTTCTTTTGTTGTTTCAACATGTTTGACCGTTCATGTGAGAGATGAAGTCTAATAGTATTTATATCAATAGCACACACTCATAGCAATAGTATAAATTCATAAATTATACAAGGACGAAATCACTACAGTGTGCATTAAAAACAGAGACCAATTCTACTACATGAGGTAGCTTTAGTTTGGCCTCTAACTTAAGGGAAGATGGTAGCACCCCAAGAAGAGTTGGGCCCATTCTTCCCTAGCCTCCCACCGTCTACACTATTTCTGTGGTCAGTCATGGGACAGTAGAGTAGCTCATGCCCACTGAACAGCTTTGATGGGGCCTCCAAACAAATACCACAGTCCTGGTAGCATAAACAGCAGACAGAGATGGCCTCTCAGTTCTAGAGGATTCTGGCAATCCTGTGGGCAAGGTTGCTGTCTTCCATGGCCTCTCTCTTTGGCTAACAGTCATTTGTCTTCTCTGTAGTCTTTCCTCTGTATATGTCAGTTAGATAGGGGCTCAACACAAGAACCACTTCTACCTTAAATATTTCTTATTTTTGTTTGTTTATGTGTCTTCAGACACACCAGAAGAGAGCATCAGATCCCATTACAGATGGTTGTGAGCCACCATGTGGTTGCTGGGATTTGAACTCAGGACCTCTGGAAGAGCAGTCAGTGCTCTTAACCACTGAGCCATCTCTCCAACCCACTGAGCCATCTCTCCAACTTAAATATTTCTTGAAAGGCTTTGTGTCTGAATATGGTCATATTCTGAGTGTTGGGGATCAGGACTTGAATGTTAGGATGCTGGAGGGGCAAAGTTTAGCTTAGAGCAGGGAGCTATTTTTAGGGTACATATTTTGTTTTTATTCGTATGTTTGGTTGTAACTCAAATGATAACCTTATGAGAACTCACCGCATTTTTTTAAACCATGCTAATTTCACTTTTCCGTGTGAACAAACAATTGTAACACTAGCCGTGGGACGAAGAGGGATGAGTCACCTGTGTGTTAGGGCAGCTTCTGTATCTTTACTCAGCTGACTTCAACAGAGGGACAGCTGCGGACTCTTTATACCAACTCATCCACATCCATCCTTTTAAAGGCCAGATCTGTTCTACAACCTTCTCAGGGGGAAGGATTGTGTTCGATTCACTGCTGATCTTAGAGGCCTAGCTTATTTTGCCCATGGAATAGAAAGTACTCAGAGTTGTCTGTGGAAAGTCAAGTGAGATGCAAATGTGCAAGGTAGGTGAAATTCCAGTTAGCAATTTGCATAATAATTAACTTTAGAAATTCAAAACAGTAGCCATTTTTTTCTTTTATGGATTTGATGAATCAGAAATTCGAGGGTGGCATAGCATAGATGATTTATTCTTGCTCCACATGTCCTGAACCCTGAGAGAAAAGACAGGCAGACTGGGAATGACTTGATGGCTGACATCTCTTTGCTTACATACCTGGCACATAGGCAGGGCGGACTCTATAATGTTCTGTGGGGCACCTACTCATGGGTTGCCGATATGGCTCGGTCATCATAGCTGCAAGGGAGTCTGACTTCTCTAACCTGCTAGGTCAGTGCGCCAAGCACAAGCCATCCAATGAGTAGGGCAGAAGCTGCACTGTGTTCTGACTACCTACTTTCCATCATCAAAGAATAGATATCTGCTAAATTATATTGTTTATGATGTCTAAGGAGAAAGAAACTTACACCATCACTCGATACAGAAGTGGTACTCTCACACAGTACAAGGGACATGTGGAATAGGAGTTACTATTTTGGCCATCTTTAGAAAATAAACTATTATTAAAAATAATCAGGACAAAGGCATTACTCAGGAGGCACAGGCAGGTGGATCTCTGTGAGTTGGAGGCCAGCCTGGTCTATATAGTGAGACCCAGGACAACCAGGGCTATGTAGAGAGGCCCTATCTCAGAACAAAACAAAAAACAAACACAACAAAACAAAACTAATAATGTTGGACACTCTAACAAACAGATAACACATAGTTTGATTTTTTTAAAAAAACTCAGCAAACTTCAAAGAGACTTAGAGATTAATACTAAACTGTTCACAGAATGTCAACAATCACAAAATGGTCTGAATAACATTCTTGAGCTTATCCAGCTATTAAAAATGTACCAGGTACATTACCAGTTATAGTAGGTTAGAGTAAGCAGCTTGGTTTATGGTCACAACCAGCCTTCCTATTCATTTCCCTCCTGAATTAAACTCTTTTGCCCAGAATTACAGAGTGTGGTTTTCTGGCAGACTCTCTTCTTGTCGAAGCCACAGTCTGAGATTATGCCTGCCCGCTGCTGCTGGAGAAAGACCATGTGTGCGTTGAGGGTTTGAGTCCACTGACTCCACCCCAATGCTCTGTGGGTGGATGACTATCAGAGTCTCCAGCTCATAGTCCCATGTGTCGCTCCCTCTTCTTGCCTTGGGAATCGATCCAGTTCTTGAGAGTGGATCACAGTTATCCCTAAAAAGGACATTGAGAGATTTAGAGTAAAATTATTCATTTTAGTACAAAGCCCAGGGCTTGTGGTTGTCATTGGTTTCTGTGTCCCTAACAGGAGCAGAGCAGTGGCTGTGATCTGCTGTCGTAGGTAGACTCTCCCTCAAATACAAAGTGAAGTGATAAGCACATCACATTCCAATGAAGGTCAGTCTATGAAAGGGAATCTACCTGAGAGAGAGGTGGAGAGCTATTAAATGGTTGGTATGAAAGTGTCAACTTGCATACTTATTGAGGTCACCTGCCTATGTGGGTAGTTACTTAAGGTGTGGCCATCCTGGGGACATTGAGAGCAGGGCCCAGAGCCTCATAGGAAAAGAACCACAGAGAAATAGATTCTGCAGTCCCGGTGAGGAGCTGTCCCCTCCCCTGCCACCCTCCCAGAAACTCTAAGGCTCTATCACAATGAGTGACTGAATTGGTCAGTGGCTTGGGTACAGGACAGGAATGAACAGGCCCAGACCTTGATGTTATAAGTCACTAAGTCTCATTTCTTCTGTACAGTATGGCCACCAAATATGCTGTGTGAATGGGGAACTCTCTGTTTTCTGACCTCACCACCCCAGCACCTCAGCTAACAAAGAATGTACCACCTGGAGCGTTGTCAGGAGCTGTAACACAGGGAAAGAGAGCTTACTGGCTCTTCAAACATCTACTTTGGAATTACATATTATTTTTGCTTACTTCATTGGCCGAAGCAAATCATATGACCACACCTAACCACATGATTCTCTTTCATACCATGCCTGCAGTCACAAAGTTCCAGCACCTCAATAGCTGAGGTGTGGGACCAACGAGGCATTCGTCAATAGAATAATAATAAAAGAAGATGTGATATGTATTGTTATTCAACCATAAGTAACCAAGTTATATCATTTAAAGAAAAGAGGATGCAACTGGAGAGTGTCATATTGAACAAATCAAGCCAGTCTCAGAAAGACAAATGCCATGTCATCTCACTTGTGGATCATAGATTTCATGTAACCACACAGTCGTGTCATATATTTATCATATGTGGAAATGAAAGGGTCTAATGGGGAGGGGGAGGAGAGAGTGGAGAGGAAGTATACCTGTATAAAAACATTGCTATGTAATCAAGTACCATGCCCAATAAATGTGTTCCAAGAGAGAAAATGTTATCAGGGGGAAAATGTAGGAAATATTTGATGGGTGGTATTTGGGGCTATGACATGAATCTCTGGATGTCTCTTAACTATTTGTCCTACAGTAGGAATTGTAATCTGACCACTTTGAACTGAATGGTTGGCAGTCACATGACTGGACTTACTGAAAGCTCTATTAGGGTCTCTAGAGATATAGAAACAGTGGGTGCACATGCCTCCCCCACCCCATAAGCACACATAGGAACATATGTGTGCACACACACACAGACACACACACACACACACACACACACACACACACACACACACACACACGCCTACTAACTTCACAGCCGCTGGCCAGTTCCTGTCTTTCTAAGGGAATACGTTGGTATTGTTCCTTGAGAGCTTTTAGAGGATGCTTAGAGAGAGTCAAACAGATTTTTATCTTTCAAGGAAATTTTGGTGACTGAAAAATGCCTTCCTCCATGAAGATGTAGAGTGCTTGTTAAAAATGCTAAAGTTCCCTTCTATTCTTTCTTCTTGAGAAAGAAGATCATTTGTTTTAAACCTCTTATGCTTTAGGGATGTGTATATCCAGAATATGTGACCGCAGAATGGAAGTAGCTTGATCTGACCACACATGTGTTTTCTTATTGAGGAAGGCTGACAGGAATATTTATGTACTGTCAGTTAAGTAAAAGACATAGAAGTTCCATGGGTTAAGAGAAATTCACATCGAAAACGCTCTATGTTGCTGACATGTAATGTTTTAAAGTTGTCACTGAGGAATTGAATTATCTTCCTGTGGATCTCGTCATGTTTTATTTAGCCTATTAAAAATATGAAATGAAAAATATTATTAGAATTTGTTTATCTATATATTTATTTATCTCTATCTCTATATTTATCTATATCTATCTATCTATCTATCTATCTATCTATCTATCTATCATCTATCATCTATATCTTCTCTTCTAAAATGTATGCCATATAAGAAGTCAGTTATTTGAACTGCTCAAATCAGAATCTAGACTCCCCCCTCAGGCTGGTTGCTCTTCTCTTGATTCATGGAAGGCCAGAGTCTAAGGTATACACAGATTTCTAATGACTGGTTTTGTATAACTAGAAACCATTTGGGTTAAGAGCAGGAATAAAGATGACCTCAATAAAAGGGACTGTGGTGTCCGCTGCCTCTTAGAGAAAATGGGGTAAAGCAGCCCTTGATATCAACAAACAACCATCCCCTGGAAGTCCAGCACCCTGGCTTCCTGCGGCTGGGCTACCCCTGCCAGCGGGCTTTTTGCAGGATGGGCTGGCACTTTGGTGTCCATCTGAGAGGAGCAATTCCATCCACCTCAGGCAGCGAGAAGTTACATTTCTTCTTTACCTTTCATCTAAGGATCATGGAAGGCTTTTGCAAACAATGAAGAGATCCTCAGACTTCACAGAGGGAGAAGTCTTGCTACCACTCTGCACTTAGAAGCAGAGCCCAAGCTGCCTAGAATGTTACAAAGTTTCCTCAGCGTAAGAGGCGGTATTTCTGTGTAGAAGACAGAGTTGCAGCTCTGATTCCAGTGGAGTGAGCTGCCATAACTCACAGGCGCTTTTTCCACATCTTCAAAATTAGCCCCACAATTAAAACATAATTATGCTCTCGTCTTCAGCAGTACCTTTCACCTGGGGAAAGGAACGTATTTTACAAACATTAATTAAGCAGCACAGCACCCTGGGAGGAGTGTAGGAGGTATCCCGCTCTTCCACATGCCGATACAGAACTGAGGAGTTCATTAATTTGTCCGTGATCACAGTGGGGATTGTCATTTAAGCGCCCATAGCTGAAGTCTCTCTCTGGTCTTAACTCTTCATTTGGAAAGTCTTTTAAATGTATTAATAATAACCTTTGTGAAAAACATTTTCAATAACTTGGCAGCAGCAAATCAAGTTATGTTTCAGGTTACTTTTAATCCGTGCTTTTGTGTGTCCTTTTGTTGTCTACTACGAATGTGAGGTTAACACTTAAAACTAGAAGAGATTTTTAAAGGATCTTCTTCTTCTTCTTCTTCTTCTTCTTCTTCTTCTTCTTCTTCTTCTTCTTCTTCTTCTTCTTCTTCTTCTTCTTCTCCTTCTTCTTCTCCTCTCCCCTCTTCTCCTCTCATAGTTTCTTCTCTCTCATTTTTTTTTCTTTTAAGAAAGGGTTCAGTGTCGCTTGGGCTGGCCTCAAACTAGCTACATAATACGGGTGATCTTGAACTCTTGGACCTCCTGCTACGACCTCCCAAATGCCGAGATCATAGACACGCACCACCATGCTTGGTTTGGGGCTTCACGTCTTCTGGCAAACCTGTAATTGAACTATATTAGACTACTACATACAATGCAGTATTACAAACGTATAAAAACTACATACATGCCAAACACTATACCACTTATGAATATGAGGTTTAGTGGGTGTTTGATGGTGAAACCTGTGTACCCAGAGCCCCTTGACTCTGTCTGCATTTGATCACAGCTCTCCCCAGGGAAAGAATAGTCTGCATCCTAACAGAATGGGATCCCCAGATCTTGTGATGTGAGTTTTATATGCCTAATCTGACATGAGTCTCTCTTCTGCTGAGCACTATGACTGTGAACCCCAGCCAGTTGCCTGTCATATAGTCAGTGCGGTCTCATTGTTGAAGTGCATTCAATTGTTCGACGATGTCACCTCTTTATTCTCCTGTCGATGAATGATTGGGTTGTTTCCAGTTGGCAGCGATGTAAGTATTATTTTAATGCTATGTTGCTGCACGCGATGTTCTTCAATTTCCTTGAAATATATCAAAGGATTTCTTTCCACAAACACTACCATGAAGACAACGACACAATGGCTGGTGGATACCGAGAAGCTGGAAGGTGTTATTCATGCTTGCTTTGTATAAAGAGAAGTAAAAATGGTTTACTAATCACAGGAGATGGGAGTAATCACACACACACACACACACACATACACTCACACTCACATACAGACATTACACATATGCATGTACACAAACATATATGCTTGCATGTGTGCATACATAATCATACATAAGACATCACACATATAGACATACACATACACACATGCTTGTTACACACAATAACACATACAGACATCTCACACACACACACACACACGTGCGCATATACAGACATCACACATATGCACATACACAAACATACATGCTTGCATGTGTACAGCTGTCCAGAACCAGAGTGTTCTTGAGCACTCGTTCTCCTCAGTTCAATAGTTCCTGTCAACTCATGTCCCAAGCATCCCTTGAGTTCATCCACTTCTCCCCCTCTTATGGCCACTGTGTACACCCTAACCAGTCTCATCCACCTGGACCACCTCAGAAGCCACGCCCATCACCGGTGGGCCAGCCATTTTTGAGCTTTAAAAGCTCTACTGCCGGGTTTACAGTTCAACGAGATTCTGCAAAACAGCTCATCCCTGGCTTTCCGTTATTGTTCCACATCCAATCAAGGGTGAAGTTCACAATCCTGACCTTCAAAGGCAGACCTTTCCTGCTCTGTCACAAATGCCTCCCTCTCGATCTTTGAGTTGATGCGCCCTTCCTTTTCTGTGCATCCTCTCCTTCTCCAGCAAACTCTTACTAATTGCCTAGGCCTTCCGTGTAATATATCTGTTAAGGATAGCACAATCCCACGATTCCATACATTAGACGGCTGGTCCTCACCTGAGGACCCTCACGGCGCGCCTTCTGCTTGTTCCCGTGACACTGCTCAGACTTAGACTGCACACCAAAGGCCCTTTTGTCTGCTGTCTCCACACTGCGTGAGAGCTCGGTTCTTGCCTACTTTGTTCATTCGTGTATCTAGTGCAAAGTGCTTCGTAAACACTTCTCGCAGACCGAGTCACGTATTCGTATAGGGGGAACTTGGGTTATTTCATCTCCATGGGAAATAGTGGACAAATTTTATCTTTTCGGGATGCCGAAAATGATCTTTTAAACAGCGAAGTCAGAAAGGAAATTGCCAGTGTTTGTAAAAATAAACCCTTCAGAAGAGATTATCAAGGTGTTATGATGGCACTTATTCTTACCAATTTCCCTGGATTTATTTTTTTATCAATAAATAGGGCTTAACTTCACGATATAATTTCAGTAGCAGTGACAACAGAATACAACGTCTATAGGCTTTGATAACATCAGTAATTACATGCAGGAGAAAAATATACCCCGGCGGAAATGTCTCTCCAGCCTGTCTATCTAACCTTAGTCGTTTCTCTTCTCCTCCATAATTGAACATCTGCAAGGCCATTTGCAAGCTAAGAGATGGAACCTCTTTCCTTTCCTCTGCCATATCAGCCAGGTGCAGTGTTTATTTCACAGGGAGCCCACGAACCCCTCCATTTAGGACCAACTGGGGGTTTTAGAACAAGCCCAGAATCCTGCTGCTCTCAGAAACACGGTGAATTAAAAACTTTACTGAGATGAAGGTTAGCGAAGCACATGTTTTAACAAGAAACAATGTGTGGAAATTATCATCCTAGGGCCTATTCATTCAGATGCAGGGATGGAGAGCAGGTGTGTGTGTGTATGTGTGTGTGACGTCATCTTGGCGCATGCTGGACTATGGTTTTCAGGCCTCCAGGGGAGTCTCTTTCATGGGCTCTCACCTTGCAGTAAGCCTGTATCTCTTGTATGGCAATATCCATGGAACCACACTAGTAAGAACCCTGAGCTGGCCAGTTGGCTAAACTTGGTACCTACAGTATTTTAAACCAACCACATACGCCTGCTAATGGCCTGTTTCCTCGGGACATGTCTAAAGACAGAACGCGTTAATATGTCTAGGTTTTATCAGCAAGGCTGTCAGGTAATCTTAGATGAGCTTCTTACAACTCAGCTAAAAGCTTCTGACTTTACCTACGGTCCATTTCTTTATCTGATACTTGTAAATATGGAGAAGGAACACACCATCCCAAACCACTTGTGAGCAGACATCCCGTCGTCCCTTGGGACAGATGCCGAAAGCACAGATACTGATTAAAACTGTGGTGGTCTCATTTTATAGACAAGTAAGCAAACGTAGGGTTCATGTATTAAGTCAGCTCTAATCTAACAGCTTTTGGGCAATTGTAGCAGCAGCCCTAGTTAATTTTTAATTCTGGGGGCATTGGAAAGCAGCGTCTGGTCCATTTTGACTCTTCACCACCTTCTGTTGGTATGACTTCTGCACACGCCTTGATTCACCCGTGCCTCGCTTCCACCGTTATGACATAATGAAGATAAAAATGCATTTGTAAAAAAATCTCAGTAAGATTTAGACAACACAGAGCTCAACACCTGCCACATAGTAGGTCTTCAACTGAAAAATCCCTGCTAGTTGTCACTTTGGTGTCTGGGAGAACGTTTTGGCAACACGTATTAAAATATAAGTTGCGTGTGTCTCTGAACTTAGCAATTCTACTCCCAGTGGGAAACGTGCAAGTGAAAGGCAGAAGCCCCAGGCAAGCAGCTCACTAGTAACTGTATGGGCCTTCAGACTTGTAATTAACAGAGCAGGCGAGATGCTCTTCGGCAGTGATGTTGTCCTAGGAGAACCTTCTAGAAGGATGACACTATACCTGTTTTGGACATAAGAAGAAAACTAACAATTGGGGCTAGATCAGCAGTTAAGATCACGGGCTACCCTCCCAGAGGACCCAAGTTCAGTTGGGTGGCTCACAACTGTCCGTAACCATGACTCTAGGGGACCAACACCTGTGGCTTACACGGGCACCCGAACTCTCTCTCGTATGCATAAACCCACAGGCAAACACAAGAGCCTACACATCACTAAAAACAATAAAATCAAATCTTAAAAAACCCAGGGATGATGAAAATGAGATTGATGGCACGTTTCATGTATACTGTCTTAGTCTCCATGGAGCGCTACGGTAACAGACACAGTACGGTCCGTGTTTAGAGGGTCCGAGGAATGCACATCTCACAAGGAGCAGCAGCGTGACAAGAGATTGCCACATAATTAGTGACTGAATCCAGATTTGAACAGACGCTAGTTTGATTTTGCTGCCAAAGAGTCAGATCTGTAACTCGAGTCTGTGGGGATTTAAAGTAAGCCCCGAAACAAAGCAAAGCAAAACAAAGGACTAATGCTCGCTCTGGTCTCAGGCTCTCTCTGAGTTTGAAGGTGACCCCAGGCAAGACTGAGGGCAGCAATTGACCATCACGTGTCCCGTGACCTTATGTCCCTTATGTGGGGTCAGTTTACCAAAGCCAAAATTCACTCCTGTCCAGCGATGACTGACCAAATGGCTGGTGCCCATTTTCACGCATCAAAGCCTCCACGTTCATCCGTGAATTGTAAGGTCCCTTTCGGAAGACATTTATGAGGAAACATAATTGGGGGGTTGGCATGGGGCGGGCAGAGGGGAAAGGTAACAAATGAAACAAGGTGTCATGATGAAACACATTAATTCGTATGCCAACTTAAAATGTCATTCTAAGGCTAGATGTGGTGGGGTAAGGAGGCGAGGGCTCTGTGCATGCAAGACACCCCTAGGTTTGCAATGAACGTCAGTCAGGGTTACTGTGTAATGAAACTGTCTTTAAAAAAAGAAAGAATGACATTAATAATACTAACAACAATAATTCTCAATTTTATTTTCTTACATTTAATGGTTGGATAAAGGTTTCTTCTGCCTTCTCTTGAAGGAAGTTGACTTTCTGAGGTGGCCACAGGCTACGATATAAGTACAGGGAAGGAGAGACGGAGGGAAAATATTGGATTTTGTTTTGATGTTTCCAAGATATGCCCTCGTCTGATTTTTGATCCTGCTCCAAAAGGAATGTTTCCCTCACGGCACATGTATTCAGCAGTGCAGCTCCCTCAGCCCTTAGGCAGCCCTACCTTCTACTCACGTATTGCGTCCGCCCATCCTGACTTGCTACCTTCTGACTAGGGGGGGGTACCTCGCCCTTCACTTGGCTGTCAGAGCCTCAGGCTGCCGCCCCTCTCCGCTAACGTCGGCAGATGGTGTGGCGATTGTTTGTGCCCCATGTTACGTATGCCATTTACAAGTGCTCATTGGTTATGTCTTCCCACTTCTAAGCAGCTCTACCCGCTGGGGAACCAAGAAGCTAAAACTGTTTCTCCTTATATTTGAGGAAAAGCGTGAAAAGGATCTGGAAATTAAGAGAATCTGCCCAAAGCATCACGGGAGCGTAACAGAACCAGACAATTGAGTCTTGAAAGTCCAGGTTGCTTGGCAGGATTACCTTTCAATTGTGCGTGGCCCTCACATGTCACTCACTAGTCCTCCTGACCTCAGTTTCCCCTCTGAGACAGATGCAAGCTGCAAGAAAGGTCCTCTGTCTAGAGGAGATGGCTTCCAAGAGGACCCTGGATGTCTCCATTTTATGATGGAATCCAATCTCACAGTTTAAATGCTTGTCCCAAAATATTTCAAAATGTGAAACGCATATGAGCCAAATGACAAAAATGTTTTTTTTTTCTAAAGAAAACAAAAACATGGGCTTCTTGTCCTCTACCACACTGGCTGTTCCCCTGTCTGTTCAGTGAGTAAATTATTCCTTCTGATCTTTGTGTCTGATGACAGCCAGATGGTCTAAAAGTCAGCCTTGCTTGTGTGAGAGAGATTCTCTGTGAGCAGCCCTGGCGTTGGGAGGGTGCGGGTAAGAAATTAGCGTTGCAGCGAAGGGTCGAAGGGTCGCTGTCCCCAGTACTAATGGCTGACATCTAAATGCTCACAGTGCGTGCTCACCTGGGACTGGCCTGCGTTATCAATGGCCTTACTTAAGTGGACATGTGTCTTCCCCTCCCCCATAATTGTAGGCTGCTTGTAAGAGCTGGAGTTGCCAATGCTAGCTTTTCTTCCTCTTCCTCTCGAATCCTCTGGAACTAAACAAAGCAAGGATGTCCCTAAAACCAGTTGCCCATCGTCGTCCTGGGGGCTTCATGACAATCATGCTGTGAACTGTAAAATTTCAGGCGTAGGTCACTCCAATGAGTCAGCATATCAGAATAGCTTTTATTTTTCATTATCACTTAACAGACTTTTGAAAAAAAAAAAACCAAGAGACAATACTCTTCTTTTTCACAATAAAAACAATATTTTTACAGCAGAAGCAGCAACATTAGCTTCTGTCGATATCTGTTTTGTGCTGTGCATGATAGTGTATGTGTTCTTTTGTTACTCCCATTTCCAACTTGTATGGTGGAATACGACTGTCTAGTTTCTAAAATTAATTTTATTGTTTATTCAAGTGTCACTAGGTAGCCCTTCCTGGAACTTGCTGTGTAGACAAGGCTGGTCTTGAACTCAGAGACCTCCCTACTTCTGCCTCCTGAGTTCCGGGACTAAAGACATGGGCTACCACACCAGTAATCATCTTTACTTTATAGAAACCGGAAAAAAAAAAAAAAAGATTTGCTGAAAGAGTTAGCAACTTCTCCAAAGTTGATAATTGTCTTCCAATTATAATTCTCTGCAGAGGCTGTTTTCCTGCTAATGAATTACGAAGGGAAGTTTGAGAAAGTGGGAACCCAGTTCCCCAAGTGGGTGTGGTTAGGAGCAGTCTGCTATCATGGAGATGCTACTGGTATGGGCCTGAGCTGCTGAGACAAAGGCCACCTTTCTGATGGACTGGCCCCAACTGGTTCAGATAGTCACCGGAAATAGTCCCTTACCCTAGACAAAGAGAAGGTGTCATTGGCCATCGTCACTAATAAGATAGATGCCACTGGCACCAAGTATTGTTAACAAGGAGAAACCTGAGGACCAGGAGGTGCAGAGGACTGTGTTGTAAACTCAGGACCAACTGCATGGCTTCTAGCCCAATGCTCAAGTACAAGTAACTGTAGCCATTAATATGGTAGATAACCTGTCCACAGCTCTGGCCCATTCAGGCTGCCTGACCCACAAGGCTGATGACCTTAGCCCTTGCTTCTCCAAGAGAAGCTTATGAGCTGGCTGGAATGGCCTTGGCTTGGAAGTCTGTTAGAAATGGATCTCATACCAAATTTTAGGTCTAAGGGACCATCTCCCCTCTCTGCACGAGGCCCTTAGAGAGCCTTTCACCCCACCATACCATCTCCATGGTCCCTTTTTCAGTCAGCTTTGGTTAGAACCAAGACTCTTCCAAGGGTAGGAAGACATGTTGCTTTACATAGTAGAAGAGAATACCATTGTATTCTGGCAACTAATTTATTATCATCCCTGATGAGATTTCCATGAAGCAGTCCTTTTAGAGCTGTGCTCTTATGACAACCACATCCTTAGCTCTTCATCAACAGATATACTCATACACCTATGCACACATATACACACTAACACACACACACACATACACTCACACATGCACTACCACCCACATTGACGCCCTAGTGAGAGGGAAGAGATAAACACAAATCTATTGTGTGTTAGCAGCGTGCCACATACTCCAGCACCCGCCTTTACCTACAGACCAGACAGACAGAGCCCAGGAGATAGTGAGGTTATTGTCAGCCTGCATTCAATTGCTAGCCAAACTTCATTAACTAGGACCTCTGTGTGTTTAATGGATCTATAACTGGTGGTTTTAATGATGGCTTCATTAAAGTGATTACATTAAATGATGAGCTCCTAAAATTTTAAGCCATAAAAAGATTAATTAAATTCTACTAATTAGCATTTTCGTGTTTATAATATCATCTTAGAAGTCAATTTCCAAGTAACCTCAAACATGCACCAAGTGTCACCTAACCATTGCATGAATCTTGCCCTAACATTAGTTGCTAGAAGGGGGCTCTTCTGCCCAAGGGTGCTTTCCTGGAGTTGGAGTGTGTGCTACAAATAGCGTAATTTAAGCAGTTTTTCCTTCTCCACATTCTGGGAATCCTATCTTTCGAAACAATCCTTTCTTTTATAATAAATAAAAGTTTCCCAGAGCTGGCCTTCTGTAAGAACCCAGTTTCCTTGCCTGCCCCTTCCTGTGTGTGTGTGTGTGTGTGTGTGTGTGTGTGTGTGTGTGTGTGTGTGTGTGTGTGTGTGGTCCTGTTGCCATGGAGATGGGCTGGGGACTGAGATAAGGCTCCCACTAAATTCCCTGGCACATCAGCTTTAAATGCCAAAGTACTGAGCTTCACAGAACAAGGCTCTCCGCTGCTTTTCACCTCCCAATAGCATCCTAGATTCCCTGATAGAATATTTCCAAAAGGAATGTGTTGGCCAGGGTTCACACCCTGAGTCCACGGTTCATACCCTTAGTCCAGGGTTCACATGGTCCTTTTCAGTCTCGCCCCATGTTTTCAGCACAGTCAAGTAGTCAACATCTTCATTTCCTGTGTCACCTCCCTTAGAGGCATGGCAAATGTCAGATACAGGCTCAGCCACCAGGCAGGAGGCCTGACAGGCGGGTGGCAGGCAGGGGCTGAGTAGTGACCACAGAACACAGGGTCTCCATCTGACCACACCCTGGCTTTAGAAGAGGGTCTGGGCCTCTGTGTGGATCGCATTGCTAATATTTTCTTTCATTCTTGAAATGCCTATCCTATGTTTACGATAATACAGAGTATAAAGTGTTCCAATCATTGGGGAGTTCCAAACCAGCTAGGATATAGTTTATATAGATATAAGCCTATGATATAGGGGAGTGAGCCTACTGAAGTTCTTAAGGAAACATATGCAGTGGTGTGAGCTTTGAAGTTAGAAAGATTTATCAATGTGTGCTCCTTACTATCTGGTGACTCTGGATGAACTTAATTTTTCATTTCAAACTCAAACTTCAAATATCTTAATAAGGTTTAGTGATATCTACTTTGTAGAGTAATTCTAAGAAATTGCTATAATCCCTTTGAAAATAGTAAAGATGCCCATTAATAAATAAATATTAGCTATATATTTCACAACTAGAACAGTGGTTGCTTAGTACTGGCTTGTGGGGCCGAAAGTAATTATTACAGTAAAGGCATGTTTTTTTCACACGTTTAATCTTACATCGTGTTTTTAAAATACATGGTATCAACGAAAGTTGGTAATTATCATTTTAAACTTAGTAAATCAAAGCTAGTAATTCTCACACAGCCACTCCTATTTTACCTATCTCGTTGGTTTGGTCTATGTATTCAGTATACTGGGACTCACTGAGTTAGACATAGCAATTGTGCCGAGTATTAGTGTCTATTCTATCAGATGAAATTCGTTACTCTATCAAGTCAATGTAATGAGGGCAATAGTATTCCCTGACTGCCGCATGCTACTACCAATGGCCATCTGACAAGTTCGAACTCTACAACAACTCAGATTTATGTGGGCTGCAAGGTAGGGGTGCATTTAACGCAAGTGCTCAGAATGGTTCCCATCTTCGTGTCATCCTCCAAAGACTTAGAGTCAGACATAACCATCCAGTGAGGTCATATATACATACATATATACATATACTACAGTTTGGGTCCTGCAGCCAACCTGCCAGGGTTCAAGGATAAAATAAATTCTGATCAGCTGTGTGACTTCTGTTTTCCAGAAAGTAGCTTATCTGTTTTTGTCCTAGTTTCTTCCTCCTTCACATCTCAGAAAGAACAGTACCCACCCAATAGCGTACCTGTGAAGAGTTACTAAAATAAAAATTATTAATGTTAAGTACCCTATCTAAGACCTGGGAAGGATTGGACAAACACTATCAAAACAAACAAACCCTAGCAAAAAAACCAAAATGTGATTCTTGAGAGCCAGAAGTCTTCTGCTCTGCCACACCCACCTCTAACAGCATCCTCCATGTGATTCTCAGCAAGACAATTAGCATGTCCCTCGTTTATATCCTGCCTACCTCTCACACAGCACACGTATTGTCAGTTCCCGGTACGTTTCTGTATACATGTTGCCTAATACTGTGCTTGACTCAGTGCTTACCCAATCTGTGTTTTCCCTACTCCCCTCCTCCTTGATGAAGCCCTAGTCCACTGAGCCCTGCCTCTGTCCTTTGTACCTGGTCTTAGGTAGGAGGTGTTGATTACAGCTCTGCCCTTTGTCTCAGTGCCTCCCACCTGCATCCCCAGTTCCTTTGTGAGGAGGCGATATGCCTGATACTGGTTTGGTCCACTGCTGCTCTTCCATTTTAGGGTGCCTCTGAGGACAGGACGCCAATCCTGAAGGAAGCTGGATTAGGGTGGTTTCTGATATCTTGTCACTGTTGTGAGTCCAACCCACTCTTTCAAGGGAATGCTATACTAGAAGATGCTTGTGTTTAATATGTCTCCTCTAAACTTCCAATCTCCTCTCGTTTATATGATTCTTAAATTAACCATCTCATGAGGCCGATGTGGGCATCACCAGAGAAACCGGCATGCTGAGAGAAACTTGTTGGACCTATTTTTTGGTTTACACTGATAAGTCACTCATTAAATAAATTCCTCCCACCCCC
>NC_046164.1:8391235-8397288 GCF_011064425.1 Rattus rattus | reverse complement strand
TATTAAACCATCCTCAAAATGCCTGGATGAAGCCTACTTGACATGGTGGACATTGTTTTGATGTGCTCTTTGGATTTGGTTTGCCAGAATTTGGAGTGATTTTGCATCAATGTTCATATGGAATGGTCCAAGTTCCCTTTCTTGTTGGGTCTTGTGTGGTTTAGGTATAAGAGTTGGACAGTTTATGAAGGAGTTCTGGTAGTGCTCCATCTTTTCAATTTTGGGAATATTTTGGATAATTTTGAAGGGGTCTCTATGAAGGTCTGATAGAATTTTGCACTAAACCCATCTGGGACCTGGGCTCTTTTTGGTTGGGAGACCTTAATGACTGCTTCTATTTCCTTAGGAGTTATGGGGTTGTTTAATTGGTTTATCTGTTCCTGATTTAACTTCGGTACCTGGTATCTGTCTAGGAAATTGACCATTTCCTGCAGATTTTCAAGTTTTGTTGAATATAGGCTTTTCTAGTAAGATCTGATGATTTTTTTAATTTCCTCTGAATCTGTAGTTATGTCTCCCTTTTCATTTCTGATTTTGTTAATTTGGACGCACTCTCTGTGTCCTCTTGTTAGGTTGGCTAAGGGTTTATCTATCTTGTTGATTTTCTCAAAGAACCAACTTTTGGTTCTGTTGATTCTTTCTATGGTCCTTTTTGTTTCTACTTGATTGATTTCAGCTCTGAGTTTGATTATTTCCTGCCTTCTCCTCCTCCTGGGTGTATTTGCTTCTTTTTGTTCTAGAGCTTTTAGGTGTGCTGTCAAGCTACTGACATATGTTCTTTCCTGTTTCTTTCTGCAGGCACTCAGTGCTATGAGTTTTCCTCTTAGCACAGCTTTCATTGTGTTCCTTCTTAAATTGGGGAACAAAAATATTCATAGATGAAGATTAGTAGACAAAGTTTTGAGAAGAGACTGAAGGAATGACCATTCTGTGCCTGCCCCACATGGGTATACAGCATATATATGCATACATGTATACACATATTCCCACACCCACCAAAACTAGGAAAGATTAATGAACCCATGAAGAGCATACTGACAGGACCCTGATAGAGTTGTCTCCTGAGATATGCAGCCAGAGCATGACTGATACAGAGGTGAATGCTAGCAGCAAACCATTGAAGTGAGAATGGGGTAAACACTGGAGGAATTGGAAAAAGGATTGAAGGAGCTGAAAGTCCTTGCAACTCTGTAAGAACAACAATACCACCAACCAGAGCCCCAGGCAGGAAACCACAACCCAAAGGCTATACATGGATAATTCCATGGCTTGAGCTTCATATGAAGCAGAAGATGGACTTGTTGGGCACTACTGAAAGGAAATGCACCTGCTCCTGCCAAAGCTGGACCAGCAGTGTAGGGAAATATCAGGGGGGATGGAAAGGGGCCTGACTGGGGAGGGGGAAAGCCCTCATAGAATAAGGGGAGTGAGGTGAGATAGGGGCCTTATGGAAGGAAACCGGAAAAGGGAATAATGTTTGAAACATGAATAAAAATAGCCAATAAAAAATAACAAAAATTTATGTGTTTAAGAAATCTTTTGAAATGTATGAAACAGGTAATATGCCACATAAATAAAATCACATTGGGAGAATGATACTTGAGTATAGAAATATGCTTTGATAAAATACAGCAAGTATTGTAAACATCATGGGAAATTTGACATGTAATGCACAAAATCTTGATCAGAACAATAGGATGTTTGAGGGAGAAAAGACAATATAAATGGGAAAGGAAGAAGCTAAATTAAGATTATTTGAAGAAGATCAAGTTTCTACTACACATAAAGAAAGTAGATTTAAAAAAAAGCAAAACAAAATCATAACAAACAAAAACAAAACCTCCTATAGTAAGTCCATTTACTTTATACAAAAGACAAACATATCAAAAAAGAAATCATGGAAATTAACACATTCAAAATAGCCAGCAAAACATAAATGATACAAAATTAAATTAAAAAGTAAAAAAGTCAACACAGTAGTAGTGGTGCACATCTTTAATATCAGCACTTGGGAGATAGAAATAGGGGTACGTCACTGAGCTCAAGGACAGCCTTGTCCAAAGAATGAGGCTTTCACCGGAAAACGGCCATGGCTGGTACATAAAGAAGCCCCTTATCAAAAATAAAGAAAAAATGGAAAAAAACGATGGAAGAAGTTAGAAAATTATTTTAAAAATTATGACATTTGAAGAGATACCAGATAATTTTAAGATTTCTCATGCTCAGGTATTTGTTTAATATTGTGAAAATAGTTATTTTAGAAAAAATATCATATAATCAATAATTTTCATAAAGTACCAATCCTCTTTTTCACAGAAACTAAAAATAGAACTGCATTCAATTTGTAATCACATGGACAAATGTAAAATTAAAAAAACACTGAAAAGTAGGTTCATTGCTGCAGGTAAGGCCTCCCAGGTATTACATGATAATACAGATCTATAATAATTAAGATATCATACTAATCTAATATAAATATATACATTATTCAATAGCATAAAATTGTCAGGACAGACATAAGTCCACTCATGTATAGCCTGAATTTTACAATGTTACCAAGAAATACAGAGTGAAAAAAAATACAGAATCCTAAAGATATTGTTCTGGTAAAATTAGGTAATTACATGTAGAAGGATGAGACTCACTCTTTACCTCTGATTGCAAACAAAATTAAATTTAGAGCACACCAAGAGTTAAAGTATAAGGCAAAATATTCTAAATCTGATAGAAGAAAAATTAAGAAAATGATATAAATTTGTTTTTTTTAAGAAGGACATTTTTTATGAGAATTTTTTTTAATTACTTTCAAATGTTATCCCTTCCAGGTTTCCCATCCAGAACCTTCCTATCCCATCCTTCTTCCACCATATTCTATGAGCGTGTTCCCCACCCATCTAACCACCCCTTTCTGCATCCCTACCCTTGACATTTCCTATAATACTAAGCCATTGAGCCTTGGCAGAACCAAGGGCTTTCCTCCCATTAGGGCTCCAACAAGGCCATCTCCTGCATATGCAACTGAGACAGGGTCTTTCCATGTACAATTTGAATGTTGACTTATTCCCTGGGTGTTCTGAATGGTTTATATTGTTGTTCTTATGGGTTGGCAAAAACCTTGAGCTCCTCTAATCCATTGTCTAACTCCTCCAGTGTGGATTCCATTCTCAGTTCAATGGTTGGCTTTGAGCATCTGCCTCTGTATTTGTCATGCTCTGGCAGAGCTTCTCAGGATACAGCAGTATAAAACACCTGTCAGCATGCACTTCTTGGCATGAGCAATATTGTCTGGGTTTGGTGGCAGTATGTATATGGGATGGATCCACAAGTGAATGAATCGCTCAATGACCTTTGCTTCAGTCTCTGCTCCAAACACTGTCTCTGTATTTCCTCCAGTGAATATTTTTGTTCCCTCTTCTAAGGACTGAAGCATCTGCACTTTTTTGTCCTTCTTCTTGAGCATCATGTGGTCTGTGGATTGTATCTTGGATAATCTGAGCTTTTGGAATAATATCCACTTACTGGTGAGTGCATACCATGTCTTTTTTGTGTGTGTGATTGGGTTATCTCTCCAGGCTAATATTTTCTAATTCTATCCAATTGTCTATGAATTTATAAAGTCATTGTTTTTAATAGCTGAATAGTACTACATTGCATAAATTTAACATGTATTCTGTTACCATTCCTCTTTTGAGGGAAATTTGGGTTTTTTCCAAATTCTGGCTCTTATAAATAGGGCTGCTATGAACACAGTAGAACATGTGTCCTTGTTATATGTTGGATATAAGCTTTAGGGGATATGCCTAGGTGTGTTATAACTGGTCCCTCAGTAGTACTTTGTCCAATTCTTCATAAAATTACATAGAGCACTTTACAAATTCATTTCGAATAATTAAAAAAAGACAGGATTGTGATAACTATCTTTAACAATAAAAGAACTGCTGGTGGAAACATCATCCCTACCCTCAGCTGTATTACAGAGTAATAGTGTTTTTTTTTTTAAAAAAAGGTATGATACTGGTAGGTAGAGACATTTAGGTAGAATCAAGCAGATCAATATAATCTACCAGGTGGGAGGTGATGGGGGGAGGGGGAAGTTGGACCCAGAAGTGCAGACAGTCCTTAGAGACACAGGAGACACCATTTCTCCCCACATTCCTGTCCCAGAGGATACAGGCTGGAAAACCTGGCACCTATGTTCACTTGATCTTGAAAAGGATCTAAATCATCCAGTGGAAAATGGAAGATTTTCAACATATGGTCCTGTTCAACCATGGTCAACTTGTAGATGAAAGCAAGTTGATCCATTCCTTTATAGCTCTGTAGAAAGCTGAAGTTGAAGTGAATCAAGAATCTACATAAAACCAGATAAACCAAACTAATAGAAGAAAAAATCAGAAAAGAAATCAGGCACATTGGCACTGGGGAAAGTTTCCTTAACAGAACAATTGCTTATCACTAAGATAAAGAATTGACAAATGGACTTCATAAAATTGCAAAGCTTCTGTAAGGCAAAAGACACTGACATTAGGACAAAACAGCAACTAACAGATTGGGAAAAGATTTTTATTAATCCTATACCTAATAGAGGAATAATATCCAAAACATACAAGGAGCTTAAGAAGTTAGACTCCAGAAAATCAAATAACCCTAGTAGAAATGTGGTAAGGAGCTAAACAAAAATTCTCAGCTGAGGAATATTGAATGGCTGATAAGCAACTAAAGAAATGGTCAGCATCCTTAGGAATCAGAGAAATGCAAATCAAAATGGCCCTGAGATTCTATCTCACACAAGTTAGAATGTCTGAGATCAAAAAATCAGGTGACAACAGATGCTGGGGAAGGTATGAAAAAAGAGGAACAGTCATCCATTTTTGGTGGGTTCCTGCACTTTCCTCTTGCCATCAGGTTGTCTCTGGTGTTAGCTTATCTTGCTGATTCTGACAGTGGCTTGTCTTCCTTGTATGCCTGTGTCAATACGCTTGTAGACCTGTTTTCTTTCAGGTAAATCTGGGAACAGAGAGCTGCTCTTTTGTTTGTGTGTCCTGAAGTCTGCAGGTGGGTTGTTTGGTGGAGAAGAGTTGGTCTTACCTCTGCTCTAAGGTATGTAGGTGCTCCTTGATACTGGCTTTCAGTTCTTGGTGCTGGCAGAAACCCTAACAGTCCTGCCCCTAATTGTACCTAGAACCCTGTGCCCAGAGTGCACAGATGGTACCAGACTGTTTCCTCTTGGGTCAGGAATGTGGGCAGAAATTAATTATCTCCTGTGAGTTTTCAGGACTGTCTGCACTTCTGAATTTCCAGCTTCACCCCCCAGGTACTCCTCCACCCTCCACTCCCACCCCCAACCACCAAATAGTTTTTGATGTTTTGCTGTCTTAGCCAGTGTTCTCTCCTATGTGAGTCTCTCCTTTTGATTTTATTGTGAGATAATATATATCTTGATTTTCCGGGAGTAGTCACGATTCTTACTCTGCAGTTTTCCTTGTAGAATCCTCTGTAGGCCTGGATTGGTAGATAGATATTGTTTAAATTATGATTTGTTCTGTAATATCTCGGTTTCTCCATCTATGTTGATTAAGAGTTTTGCTGTGTATAGTAGCCTGGTCTCTTATTTGTGTTCTCTTAGTGTTTGCATGATCTGTGTCCAGGCTTTTCTACCTTTATGGTCTCTGTTGAGAAATCTGGTAAAATTCTAATAGGTCTGTCTTTACATATTCCTTGGGTTTTCCCACTACTTCTAATATGTTTACTACTTCTAATATTCTTTCTTTAGTCAGTGCATTAGTTTTTTGATTATTATGTTATGATTAGATTTTCTTTTCATTTTTTTTCTGTGTTGTGGCTTTATTTTTTTTTTTTTTTTTTGTTTGTTTTTTTTTTTTTTTTTTTTTTTTTTTTCATTTTTTTATTAACTTGAATATTTCTTATATACATTTTTTTAGGTTCTTCCCTTTCCCTGTCCTGGCAACATCCTCCCCCTCCCCTTCCTTATGGGGTGTCCTCACCCTCCCTCCCACCATTGCCTCCCCAACAAACAGACTGGTTCACTGGGG